>NC_056731.1:200169946-200327446 GCF_019279795.1 Protopterus annectens
TTCTGACCTGCAACTTAATGATGACATAGACATTGATTTATTCAATTTCTTTACTGGATCTTGTCCCAAAATACCCATTATATATGGTCTCCCCAAAATTCATAAAGATCTGAATAACCCCCCGATGAGACCAATAGTTTCTGGGAGAGGCTGGATCACACAACCTATCTCACATTATTTGCAAACTATGTTGAGCTGTTATCTGGGTAGAATAAAGAGTTATACAAAAGGCACTGAGGATTTTTTAACACAGTTAAGCATGTGAGCTGATAAGAACATAATGAGGAATATTTTATTTGTTACACTAGATATAAAATCGTTATTTACTGCCATTCCATCTGCTATTGGAATAGAGGCAAGAAGACACTTCTTGGGATGTGATACTTAGTTATCTAACACTAGACTCTGTAATATATGTGATTTGTTAGACCTGGTATTGAAAATTAATGTTTTCTTGTTTTATGATCAGGTCTACCATCAGAAAATAGGTGTTGCCATGGACACACGTGTGGCAAATACCTAAGCAAATAGCATTATATCATAATGGGAGGATACATATATCTATGAAAATGCATATAAAAATAATATACTCTTCTGTAAGCGGTTTGTGAATTATGTTTTTACTTTGCGATGGTAGCATTAAAGATATTAAGCTCTTCACTCAATATGTGACTTGCACTACTAACTATTTGAAATTTAGTATGGAGCACTCTGATAGATGTATTACTTACCTAGATATTAAATTAGAGAAACAAGGAAACCAAATCAACACCATGGTACATAAAAAAGATGTACAGGCAAACATATATCTACAAAGAGCAAGTATGCATGCTCCACATACATTTAGAAGTGTAGTGAAAAGCCAACTCCTGAGAACTAGCCACATGAATACAAAAGACAAAATATTTCTAGAACAGTCTTAAGAGATGATTTTAGACTTTGAAAACAAGGTTATGATTCCTCCACTTTACAGCAAATACAAAGTGAAGTACAAAATATGAAAGAAAATACAGCTAAACCATATTTCTGTGTTAAGAATAATAGTAATGTGAGTAACCAAAATAATGAAAAAAACAGAAGTCATAAGGTATATTACTACTTACAATAGGAAATCACATGTAGTCAGAAATGTAATAGAAAATAACTGGAATATCTTAATCTCAATGCCTGAAATAAAGGAAATTGTTGGGGAGAGACCATATTTTGCGTATAAAAATTGTTCCAACTTAAAATCATGATTATGCTCCAAGGATCTCAGGTATAATTATAGGCCACGTAAATATACTAAAATTGGGACATATCCATGTCATACTTGTGAATGCTGTAAAGACACTGAGACCAATAATGCATTTGTACATCCCAAAACAGGAAGGGAATATGTGTTTAATATTTATGCTACGTGTAATGCATGCAACATTGTATATTTAGCAAATTGTGTAACCTGTGTAGCATTCTATATAGGAAAATGTAGGAAACTGAAGGAAAGGATTACAGAACATAAGTCAGAAATTAAAAGAAATGTAACCAAAAATGCATTGGAAAAGCATATAACGAAATGGGTATAGAAAACAAGTTTCAATTTAGAGTGGTAGAGATCATATATAAAAATATAAAAAGTGGAGATTTGAATAATGACTTAGAGCTTCATGAATATGAATGAATCACATTGTTGAATGCGGACCACACACCTGGTGTAAATGTGGCCACTAGTATCAAACCTGTTCTAAAGAGAAAACAACTGAACCTGCTGTAACCATTGAGTTGACTAGGTCTTTAAATTTCTTAATTGAATTTCATGAGTGAAGCATTCTGATAGGGTTGTGTTTTATTGACGTACTTTAAACGTTCATAGGTTCATAGGTAGATACTAGGCTATTGGCCCTAGGGCCTATATAAGCCTAGCCAAAAGTACCCTGGCTTTCGCCACCCAAGAAAATTATTTTCCTGTGCCACTGTCGAGCAGAGCCACAGAAGTGATCCCTGGAGTGAATTTCCTATCTCCCATCCAATCATCAAGGTTTTTCTTGAAGAGTTCTAATGAGGAACTTTGTTTGATATAGATAGGTAGTTTGTTCCAGAGTATGGAAAGTCTTTGGGACAGGAATCTATCCCTCCAGCATGTTCTGTTTATTGTGGTGACGAGGTTTAGGTCCCTAGAGCGTGTAGCTCATAGGGATTGGGAATTCTTTAAGTGGAGCATGTCTAAAAGCTCTGATTTTGACATAGCTTTGTGTGTTAGGCAGAGATCGCCTCTGTGTAGGCGATATGCAAGGGAGTAAAGCTGCAGTTTTTTGAGACGGTCTGTATAGGGCATCTGTTTGAGGCCGGTATTCCTCTTTGTGAGGTATTTCTGTGGCCTTTTCACTTTACAGTGCTGTGGTTTTAACTGTTCTACACACTGAAGAAGTTATTTTTCCTGAAAGCTTTGTGTTTTGTGAGAAATAAATTGTGCTGCTGCTGCATTTTACTCAACGTATCCATATCTGGAATTTACTTTGCTGTTCTGCATTTTGTTTTCCAATGGTTCACCTTAAGTTGGTTCCTGTGACTATTTTATGATTTCACAATGACACAGATTAAAAAAAAAAACAATAAAATTATTGCCCATTTGAATAAAAAATCAGTTTAGTTAATTATCAAATCTCACTCTATAAGGTTTTATTTTGGACTCATAAGGAATTTTATACTAAACTACCAATTCCTTGGTTAAGCCTACATCACAAATATATTTCCTCTCAGAGCTCAGATCCTTTTCCTGTTTACCACTCATTTTCTCATAGGTGAAAATAAAGGACATTAGAACGTATAATTCTTTAAAATTACAGTTCCCCGGGAATTTCAGCAAGAGATCTATTTTTCAAATAAATTGTATGCTTTACAGCTGATTCTACAGATACTAAGGCAAATAAATGTCTGGTCTCCCTGGTGAATGAAGTTAAAAACATTAAGAAGGCAGTGTTATTGTTTGAAGAAAATGTGAAGCCTTCCATATGGTTAAAAAAGTCAGAACTAAGAATTTCTTTACAAGCCAAGAATGACTGGGGAAAGATATTTCAAATGTTACTAATCAGCATATCTATTTAAAGTCTTTTGAATATTAAATTATTACAATAATTTACTAAGCCTGCTCACATGAGAAAAATAAAAATATGATATGTTGCCATGTGGGTGGGAATGTCCCCAAGTGCTGGAATGGTGAGTTAAAGCAGAGTATTATTGAAAGAGTCATAGATATAGAAGTACAAAAGAAGCCAGATGTTCTTATATTTTGAACCTGTCAGTTATGGAAAATTAATCTAACCAAAAGAGTCATGAGTCAGTCATGACCCCCTTTTCCATGAAAACAGTAATATTCACAGACTGAAATAAACAACCAATTCCTTAGTTCCTGGAAAAAGAGTGCTGTAGCCTAGTCCCTGTACATATCACTTACATGAAAACTAAATAAGACTACACTGGAATTTCAATGTACAAATTTGGGACTGAGTGATTGTTTGCATACTCTTCGTTTGCCCTTTAAACTTATTTTTACGTTCATATTCCCTCATCTTCTTACTCCTTTCCCATTCTCCTCTACAGCAACTTTGTAGTGCATAGAGTGCAGTGATTATGCCCTGATATTCAGAAAAAGACAAATCAGTTAAGGGCTAGAGTGCAGTGAGACCTGACCTTAACAAATGTTAAGCACACCCTGCTTAAGTTGTTAAGGTCATGTTCCAGGCTAGGTAGCAACATCTGTCAGTACTAACTAGCAAATGATAGCAGCAGCATAAAAGATGTAGTTCTGTCTGCTGTATGTACTAGTGAGATGTTCCTTCCTCTTTAGCTTGGATAACAGGATGTGTGTTCACCTGCATTTTTTTCAGAAGGCTGCTAACTGCGAATCTCAAATGTATGTCATTATTCAGTGACTTTAGTTCTCTGTGATTTGTCTGAAAACCATTGTCTTTCTGAGGAGAACAGACTAAAGAAATGAAGCAAATATCTGGATATTTTGTGAAAATCTAGACAGTTTAGAGGCATAGCAAGGTAAGTGCAAATGCAATGGACTGCCTTTCTGACAGCACTCACTAAGTGGCTAATTGTTTGAAAGCTGGCAAAACACGTTTTTTTTTTTTTTCTTTTATTTCCTTTTGTTTTCTTTTTTTTTTTTTATAGTAACTAGCAGTACAAAGAGCAGATAAAGCTCCATATACTACAAAGAATTATGATTGGTGCTCCAATCATAACCCTAAATTATGTGATCTCAACATGGATGTTAAGATTCACCTCTCAAGCTTTGCTCTCAAGGTGAATTTCTTGGCATTTATGTTTTGAATACATAATAAATGGGTTATGATCGGCAATCCAGTCATAATCCTCTATATTATACTTTATTGTTTGCTTTCATACAAGAAACTATTAATAATTTATGTACATATTTTGGCTTCTTGCTTTGAATATATATTTCTTTCCTTTGCTAATCGAGTGGGTTGGCTGCCCCCCCCTCCAACATGTTATTAATGTGTGCTATCACTAGCCATAACCCTAACTGTACACCTGCCCCAAACCCAAGCCCCACATATTATGCTACTAAAAGCCCTTTTCCTAAGAGTACCACTACACAAGACAAAAGGACACAGGACATCTACAACACAAAACATGTACAACATCGATGACTCTATCTCCTTACCTAAGCCTTACTCTAACCCTAAACCCTAACCCACAAATACTTGCAGATTCACTACATCTGCTATAACACGGTCTTGCTCATCTTCACAACCACATCTTTTTCATTCAAATGTTAATTTTGCTGCACACTCCTAATTACCTACACTTTGTAAAACTAATTTAACCATTTGTGATTTACTCAAATGGGGCATTCTCTCCTTTTGAAACACAAATAACTTTCTTCCAAATGAGCATTCACCCTTTTGTGTTATACCACACACACACACACACACTCCCCCTATATTTATATATATATATATATATATATATATATATATATATATATATATATATATATATATATATATATATATATATATATATATATATATATATATATATACACATACACACACACACGCACACACACATATATATATATATATATATATATATATATATATATATATATATATATATATATTTGCATTTGCCGATCTAAAGTATTTATTTATTTAGGTTTTGCCTAAACTAATTGTAGTTAATCCATACTTGAAAATGTTTGATATATGTTGCTGACTATTAAAAATGGTCTTCTCAAATCAACACATATCAGTGGATATCTGACATTCAAAAGAGCCAATTAACGTCCTGGGACAGACTGGTAAAAAGTAGTTATGACTATTCACCATTAACAAAATGGCTACATCTGAGTCTTTGTGTGTGTGTCTGTGTGTGTGTGTGTGTGTGTGTGTGTGTGTGTGTGTGTGTGTGTGTGTGTGTGTGTGTGTGTGTGTGTGTGTGGTATGTTTGAATGTGTATGATGCAAAATACTTCCTCCTATAGCAATCAGGAATTATATATTCTATTCCAACTTTGAAACTTCAGGCAGAAGAACTATTTCATGTTAAAAATATAAAACAAGATACATCCATCTATCAGTTTTGATATCTATATCATAGCCGGCCTTAGGCATAGGCCACCTAGGCGGCCGCCTTGGGCGCTGCTCTAGCAAGGACACTTTTCCAGTATTTATTTGGTGTAGGTAGACCAGGATTGGGGCACCAGATGGTATGGTAGGGGGCACTGTGGTGCCCTTTTGCCTAGGTCACCAGTTGATCTAAGGCCAGTCCTGAACTGTATCTATATGAAATTTATTTTAAACATTAACTTGCAGAAACATACACTAATTAAATCAACCTCTGTATACTGATACATAAACAAACCAATCAAATGTCTGAAACTGCATAGATTTCAAAAGGAAAAGAAATTATGTCCATTTGCATTCAGTGGACTAAAAAACAAAACAAGGAAAGTTTTTTGTAAGGTTATCTCCTGGCTTGGGGTTAGGGCAGGGTTAGGGTTAGCATATATGAATAATGATAGACAGGGGAAAGATACAAGTGTATTAACCTTAACCCTGGCTGTCCTAGCCCTTATCTACACATTCATTTAAGAAAAAAATATTTCCCTAACAGTACCACTAAACAAGACACTCAGACATACTTCCCAATTACTGACCCTTGCATAACATTAAAACGATCCCCTTATCTAGACCTGACATTAACCCAAAAGTGCAATACTCACTCACACTCACATATGCACATGCACATACACCTATACACAGAGTCCCAAAAGAAATAAAAAATCATGAACTACTGTCATTTCTCCTTTCTCTGAAGTGACGTATAAGAGTGCTGATTGTCCAGTGTCCTCATACCTTAATATTAGTTCTTGTTGTCTATATTCTTTATGCTACTATTCAGATAAGTATTTCCTATACAGTTATATGGACCAGGATTCAATCCTGATCTTTGGCCATTGTTTTGTGGAGTTTGTACATTCTCTCAGTAACTGTGTCATTTTTTCCAGGTTGCTCAGTTTCTTAACATGTCCTGAAAACATGTTGGCTGATTGGCTGTATTAAATTGTCATATATGTGCTAATAATTGCCACTGTTCTTGTGAACCATGTTGTGGCTAAAATGGTCTATGGATAAGTCTAGTTAACCAATTAGTGATACTAAATAAGTAAAAATCTTAAAAAAAGAAACATGTGCATTTGTTGTACATATACCACATAAAAGCTTATGGGCATTCACATACCACTCAGTTGCAGGCCAACCAAAAAACCTAGCTTGGTGAAAAGTAGGGGTCAGATGATAGAAAAGCTCATTGTTAAATAGATAATGCTGCCACTGGAGTGCTAAAAGTAGAGGGAAATTCTCATTGACACTTGTTAGGCAGAGGGATAGGCATTGGGAATGTACTATTGATTTACAGACCGCATTCTGTGGTGTGTAGCTCACTGTCTGAGAATCATGAAAAAAGTGGTATATGTCATGGCAGCATATATATTTGCATTCCTGTGCACTGTGTCTTGTAGTGGCAGTATAAATGTATGTAAAATGTCTATTCTAGTTTGTGTAGTGATTGTTAAGTGTACTCTTCTAGTTTGTGCAGTGATTACTAAATGAGTTTTGTTACCTTATGCTGTGTATATGTGCTCTGCTATGGTCTGCAGAAGCATAGCTGTCCTATTCTGGTACCATGGACCAATACTCAACCCCTCAGATCTTCAGCTGAGGAGTAAAAAAAAAGGGACATTCCTTCTATTGCCATACCAACCAGGTGGCCAGATGCACAACATGCCCCCATCCCTCTTGCCCAGCCATTCGGACCCCATTTCTGCGTCCTGCCCCTGACCTCCTCCCTTTTATTAAAACTAAATAAATTAATAAATATATAAGTAAACAAATAAGAATTTATTCTAATAAACTGCAGTAAACTGTGTTCTACATAATGCAGCAAGCAGTTTCTACAGTACAGTTTTTACCCTACCTGCACAGAGTGCTAATGCAATCAAGTTTTATTTTTAAAAAAGTTATGAATTGTAGCAAACTGTTTGCTACAAGTATAGCAAACAGTTGCTACAGTTTATACTCTGCCTGCACCGACCACTACAGCACTCAGATTTTAGTTCAGAAAAAAAATTCTAAAACTTTTAAATTGTAGCAAACTGTTTGCTATAATGTAGCAAGCAGTTGCTACAATTTAGACCACACATGAAGTACTACAGCACTCAAGTTTGACTGCAAATGCAATACTCCCTGGGATTCAATAAACTCAGTCTGCATGTTAGTGAGATGGTGCGTGGCGCATGGCAGCGCACAATGCATATCAATGAAAAGCAGCATGCCTAAGTTAGGTTTCATGGCTCACAACAGTGTTGCTGGCCACCAAACCCTTTAAGCAAATGAGAATAGCAATTCCCTATATGGAAGAGCACCTACAGTGTGCAAGTTTGTGCGGAATGCCACAATGATCACCAGGGCTTTACAAATAGCCTTCATTCTGTTAGTACAACACATTTGCATTGAGACCATCTTAATGAGGGAACAAATAACCAGTAATACGAACATATTTGACATAAATGTCACATTCAGACATAAATGTCACATAGGAATGCGTTAGAATGTGTCACCCTCTTAGAGTGAGAAATATGGGAAAATCCATAAAATGGGGGGAAAAATGGGAGAAAAAGGGACTGAAATATTGACAGATTTTTAATACTGCACTTCCAAACTTAGGAAATAGAATATATAGGTTGTACATTAGCATGACCTTTCTGAAGAGCACGAAGTTTGAAACTCAAATATAAGTCATCAGTTTCTATCTGCACTCTGCAATGACATGCCGATGATTTGCCAGGAAAAAAAATGTTTGAGGAAAATATACTTATCCCAAGGCTATTGCCAATATCCTGGCAGATCGATTCACTGCAAACTTCACCCCCCTCTCACCCTCTAAAAGGCCCATCTCAATACCAAAAAATTGCCAAATTCTGGTAATAACAGCCACACAGGTAAAAAACGCACTCTCCAAAGCTAAGAATACAGCATCCATGGGACCAGACGACATCTCAGGCTGTGTACCACATGAACTACAAAATGAACTGACACCTCACCTATGTGTCATGTTTAATCATAGCCTCACCTCAGGCTTCATGCCCACTGAGTGGTGCACAGCTACAGTTATCCCACTCCACAAGGGGGGATCCACCTTGGATCCCGGGAACAAACGCCCCATCAGTCTGATGAGCCTGATCTGCAAGGCTATGGAATGTATTATCATGAAACTTATAAACAAAGACATTGGCAACCTTCAAACACTGGACCCCATGCAGTTTGGGTTCATGAAGGGCTGATCTTGTCTCCTGAACCTGATTGACTTCTTCAAATCAGTCTCCAGAGCCGTGGACAAGGGTAAGGAGGTCCACATAGTCTATATGGACCTCGCCAAGACCTTTGACACCATCCCCCACTCTGGAATCATAGATAAACTGACTAAGATGGGCATTAATCCCTACGTCACTTGATGGGTTGCCAACTGGCTTACTGACAGAACCCACACTATAAAAGTAGCAGACTCCAAATCCAGCTCCAGACAAGTGACAAGTGGAGTACCTCAGGGTTCAGTCCTGGGACCGCTCTTGTTTGGCATCTACTTCTCTGACGTAAAGGCCAACACTAAAGGACTCTGGCTAACAAAGTCTGCAGATGACTGCAAACTGGGAGCCATTATCAAATCCCCAAATGATGTGGATATTCTACAAAAGGGCCTCACAGAAACAGATGCTTGGTGCCAGAGCCATGGGCTCAAGCTCAGTGCCAAAAAATGTATAGTTATCCCATTTGCGAAAAAACATGTACCCATGAATTACCACATAGGTGGCAGTGCACTAAATACCGAAAGTGTGATAAGAGACTTAGGGACACAGGTGGACAGTGGTCTCAACTTCGATAACCACATCACCACAACAGTCAGGAATCCTTCTATGTGGCACACATCATCACTAAGGGCTTTTCATCCAGAAAAAAGGAGGTCATTGTTCCACTGTACTCATCCCTCATTAGACCCATTGTAGAATACAAAACCCCATTTGGTATGTACCTCTCAAGACATCTGCAACAACTGGAAAGGCCATAGAAATACCTCACTAAAAGAATCACAGGCCTAAAGCAGATGCCCTATGCTGACTGTCTAAAAAAAAAACACCTATGCTCTGTCGCATATTGTCTACTCAGAGGTGATGTCTGCTTAACATACAAGGCCATGTCAAACCCAGAGCTGTTGGACATGCTACACTTGCTGGAGGGATAGGTTCCTGACCCAGAGACTCCCCAGACTCTGGAATAGACTGCTCATACATGTCAAGCAGAGTGCCTTTTTGGCCCTCCCCAAAAGGAACCTTGATGATTGGATGGGAGATAGGAAATTCACCCTGGGAATCACGTTAGCCACCCTGCTAGACAGGGGTCCAGGGAAGTAAATACTGTGGGAAGAAATAGCCAGGGAATTGTTATGGCTAGGCTTGTATAGGCCCTAGGGTCAATAGCCTAGTACCAACCTATGAACCTATGAACAAATATGAGATAAAAACTGGACATTCTGCACAGATCAGGTCAGTTGAGAGGTATACACTCAAATGTATGCAATATTGAGTCACATCTGTCCGGAGATCAGCCCAGTCCTATGGAAGAAAGCCACATATTTTTCACCCATAGAAACCATACTTGAATAGCAAAAACACATTTATATAAAACCTCTAGAAACCTTGTCCATTTCAACAAAAACATATCCAAAACTACTCTAAAATGCCACAACTGGACACCACTAAAAAGGGTCTATATTATATATTCGAATTTCAAAACTTTGAACCTCAAATGTTCGACAACATATGAGTGAAGTTTGAAACATCAAAAATATAATAAAACATTAAACAAAACTTACCTCAATGCTCTGAGCAGGGGGTCAAGCCCCCCAGCACCCCCACACCCCCACTACTTAAATATATCAACTCTGAGATCGGACTTCAGTGCAGAAAAGTGAAATTTTCCCAATTTGTGCTGTACGGAGCCATCGCTTTTCACCTTCAAACTTTTAAAAGTTAGACCATATGGTGTCGATCATATGACATTCGAACTTTAAAAAGTTCGGGTAATTAATAGGGACCCACTAAAAATACTACCTCTGAAAGATGTTGCAATCTATTTCAACAATGTCTTTCTTGATACCCTCCATAGTATGGCTTCCATTTGACTAAAAGAATAAAGCATAACCATGCCCCTTGGCTAGCAAAATATACCAAACAAGCACTTCTTGCCAGAGACTGAGCCTGGAAAGAATGGCAAAATATAGAACCCCACAAAATTAACTTATCTTCAAACAATGTTGTAACAGTGCTAAAAAGCTAGTCATCAATGACAAAAAAAAAACAAAAAACAAAAAAAAAACAAAAACTAGTTCTCTACACAACTATCCACTCAAAATAACAACCCCAACAAATTCTGGAACTCAGTTTCCTCACTCCTTAACCGCAGAATGCAGTAATACCCTTCACCATCTCCCGACAAAGACCCCCAAGAGATTGCCCATATGTTTAACTCACTTTATTGATACCATCCACAAACTTGTCAAAGAATTATCTCCAAATGCTAATAATGACTCAAATACACTAGAAACTAACTCAAATGTTACTCAATATAACTCCAGCTCTCATTCCTCTATCACCAATGAAAACTTTAATAATATCCCACTAGCTCAAACTTTCTTTATACAACCAGTACCCACCTCTCTAGTGCTTAAGCTACTAACTAAATTGAGACCGTGATCTCCCTCTGCCGATAACCTTTCATCTGAATATCTAAAAGTTGCAGCTGATGCTATAGCATATCCTGTTAGTATTCTTATTAACCGATCCATCACTGAGTCAAACATCCCACAACACTGGAAAAATCTATAATGAAACTCCTTTACATAAAGGTGGTAACAGTAATGATCTTCCTAACTATGGGCCCATTTCTATACTCTCACCTCTAAAAATAATTCTAGAGAAGTGAATACACACTCAATTGCTAAAGCATCTCACTGATAACAACCTCCTTGCACCCACCCTACATGGCTTTCGCCCAGGGCACAGCACTACTACAGCCTTACTCTCATTCACCAATACTGTGAACAAAGCCCAGGATGCAAGTCTACCAACTACAGTCTTCTTGTTAGACTTATCCAAGGCTTTTGACACAGTATCACACCCTAAACTACTGCAACAACTTGAATCACTGAGATGCTCCTTTCATACCCTAACTTGGTTTTCCAGTTACGTAAACCTAACAATAGAAAATAATCTGTCAGATGGCAAAATAAGCAATCTAAATGTCTCTCCAATAATACTGGAATTCCCCAAGGGTCTGTTCTTGAGCCTCTGCTTTTCAACATTTTCATTAACAATCTCCATACAGCATCCCAACATAGTACACTCATCCAATATGCAGATGATTTTGTGAACCACTCTTCTTCTAGCATCTTCTTAGACCTAAAGATAAAACAAAAGACCTTTACATCTATGGAAACTTGGCTCAGAAATGTACAACTTCTCCTTTAATCCCAAAAAATCCAAACTCTAATTGTTTTAGACTAAAGCTCCGACTCACGACTTTAAGATATATTCACAAAACAATACTGAAATTGAATTAATGAAAACATCAAAACTACAAGGCATTGCAATCGATGACAAACTCTCCTTCGAGCATCATATTTAAAATACAATAAAAAAAATTCACTTTAAGCTCAGCAAACTCTATAGAAATAAACTTTACATGGAAAAGCCCATAAAGATAAAACTGGCAAACAGTCTACTTCTCTCCTCCCTCGCCTATGGAAGCTCCATCTTCACTAATCTCCACATACCACTTATGAATAAACTACAATCATGCTACTATAAAATAGCAATGCTTGCCACTCAAATACAGAAATCGCAGACACCTCTGCTTAGCCATTAAAGAAATAAACTGGATTGAATTACCCCAATACCTAAATTACACCCAATTAACTCTTGCTCACAAACTAATCTAGAACCCAGATAGCTGCCCTTCACTTCAGACTATTCTACAAACATACACCCCAACCCAGAATCTTTGGTCAATTAATAAACAGCTTTTAGGTATATGCAAACCCAACAAATGACCTGGACATAGCCTTTATTCCTATACCATTGCCAAATTATGGAATGGAAATTCGTGGATTTCTAAAAACATGTTATTTTATTATTATTTTTATTATATACATGTATTTTTAGATATATATTTGTTTGATGTGTATTTCATTTTATCTAATTCCCATTTACTATTATATATCTAGCATTAACTTGGTTTTTCACAAGGACATTTTTTAGTTGTTGGGTATGTTGTGTTTGTAGTTTTTCACTATCTACTTGATTGGCATTTAGTGAATTTTAGGGGATGTGTTGCTTTAAACGTTTTAATTACTTTTGGCGCCAAAAATGTTTTTTAAATGCAAAATTAACTGTTGTTCGGGGTTCTGATGAAGTCTGTACAAGCAGATGAAAGCGCTTAACCCTGGTCTTTGGAGTGTTTTACAATAAACTGGTGTTTTTTCCTGTACAAGCTGTGGATCCTTTGCACCGTCTATGTTGTGTTCATTGTTGGTTTCGCTTCACCTTGGGATTATTCAAATTATGGAATGCTCTACCTTCCTCTATCACTCAGCTGAACTCTATAAAGTCTTTTAAATCTGCTCTAAACTGCCACTACCTCAATAACCATGTCTGTCCCTTTAACCACATGACTGAGCAATGGTAAACTAAGTTAATCTTATGGGAAGCAAAAAAAGGGAAGTAGAACCACCAAACGGTAAACACCCTCAGTTGAAGGAGAAATAACAAATGAGGTCCAAACGAATCTGGTAAACTGAGGGTGAAGCAGTGAGATGTAAAATCCAAAAAATCTTCAGGGAAACAAGCAAAATTAATAAATTTTATTCCATATAGACAAGCGCTTTCGCCAGTAATAGCTTCATCAGGTCTATCTAATACAAATGGATAAAAAAGCTGTTTTTATATGATCTAACAGTTCAATTAGACATAATTGCATCACTCACTTAAAACGGAAATGTCACTATTTTTAAAAACAAAGTAGATAGAACATCATATTCCTTCTAGTGTACTTGTATAATGATCTTACAGTATGTTGAATGAATGCTTATATATATGAATGTAGATATAAATATATAGCAATCATGTATAAAATATATAAAGGAATGTAAAAATCTATATAAAAAAATTCTGCATAAAGAATGAACTGGATCCCTAAACTCATGTATTCATGCGTGACATCACAAATGCATTTATGTATGGGTTAGTATATAAAGTGCATGTGCAAAGTGTATATGGAACTCTAAAATATATATGTGTATTGTATAAATCACAGCCGTCTCTATTTATGTATACATTGGCAACTGGTATTTACCTATACATATATATACAGTCTAGTCTTACATCATAATGAAACATACTTGTGTATATGAATGTGTATGTAGGCAGATGATATATAAATAATATGAAAAAATATATAAAAATATATGTATATATATATATGAAAAAGATCTGGATCACTAAACTCCTGTATGTAACGTCACAAATGCATGAAGTAAAGTGCTAGACAATCTCAAGGTGTGTATGTGTAAGCTTGTATGATGTATTAATGTATCAGGTGCATATGCAGAAATATATAAATCTCTGGGATAGCAGCCGTCCATGTTTGTATATATAAAAATGCGACAGATGTATACCTATACAATATGTATAAACTTGTGGGTATATGTTAATAGTGTGATTTAATCTATATAACACATATCAAAATTATTGGAATGGTTGAAATAAAACTACTAGTTAGAAATCCATCACATGAATGATTAAAAAATATATATATTCATAAAAACTTATATCAATATTAAAAATTGTGTAAAACATATAAAATACTTGTATATAAAAAATCAGTATTCTTTGGAGTACATGTTCTATAGACATAGGTGAATATATTAGGAAATAATACAAAACAAATGCATCTATAGATATGAGGGGTGTCTTACTTAATTTTCCTTCTTTTCCTCAATTTGGGTTTTATGGATACTCTCTCATTTAAACCTTTCCCATTGTCCGCTCTTAGTCGTATGATCCAATCATTCTCTCTATCTTCCGTATGATTGCGAATATCTCCCCCTCTACTATTGATTGGTATCACTTCTAAGACTCTGAAATGAAAGGTATGTGTAGAGTCATTTTCTACCACATGTTTAGCTAGAGCGTTATTCTGATAACATTTCTTAATGTGGTAAACATGTTCTCTGATGTGGTCTCTAAATCTACGATTAGTTTTCCCTACGTAGAAACTCTTACAGACTACGCATACTGCTAAATATACTATATTAGAAGTCATGCAATTTGCTGCTGTAGTAATTTTAAAGACTTTCCCTGTATCTGGATGCAAGAAGGTAATGCTTGTGTCTATATAAGAACAAAAATTGCATTTGCCACATGGCTCAGTATGTCCTATGTTAGTAACAGACTGACTTCCCTTAGTATCACATAACATCCTTTTCAAGTTTTTCCGATTTCTATATTGGAATTTCGGAATTTCACCTACAATATTCTTTATCTCTCCATCTATATTGAAAATGCTCCAGTAATTTTGATATGTGTTATATAGATTAAATCACACTATTAACATATACCCACGAGTTTATACATATTGTATAGGTATAGGTATACATCTGTCGCATTTTTATATATACAAACATGGACGGCTGCTATCCCAGAGATTTCTATATTTCTGCATATGCACCTGATACATTAATACATCATACAAGCTTACACATACACATCTTGAGATTGTCTAGCACTTTACTTCATGCATTTGTGACGTTACATACAGGAGTTTAGTGATCCAGATCTTTTTCATATATATATATACATATATTTTTATATATTTTTTCATATTATTTATATATCATCTGCCTACATACACATTCATATACACAAGTATGTTTCATTATGATGTAAGACTAGACTGTATATATATGTATAGGTAAATACCAGTTGCCAATGTATACATAAATAGAGACGGCTGTGATTTATACAATACACATATATATTTTAGAGTTCCATATACACTTTGCACATGCACTTTATATACTAACCCATACATAAATGCATTTGTGATGTCACGCATGAATACATGAGTTTAGGGATCCAGTTCATTCTTTATGCAGAATTTTTTTATATAGATTTTTACATTCCTTTATATATTTTATACATGATTGCTATATATTTATATCTACATTCATATATATAAGCATTCATTCAACATACTGTAAGATCATTATACAAGTACACTAGAAGGAATATGATGTTCTATCTACTTTGTTTTTAAAAATAGTGACATTTCCGCTTTTAAGTGAGTGATGCAATTATGTCTAATTGAACTGTTAGATCATATAAAAACAGCTTTTTTATCCATTTGTATTAGATAGACCTGATGAAGCTATTACTGGCGAAAGCGCTTGTCTATATGGAATAAAATTTATTAATTTTGCTTGTTTCCCTGAAGATTTTTTGGATTTTACATCTCACTGCTTCACCCTCAGTTTACCAGATTCGTTTGGACCTCATTTGTTATTTCTCCTTCAACTGAGGGTGTTTACCGTTTGGTGGTTCTACTTCCCTTTTTTTGCTTCCTATTTTATCAATAACCACCCTACGGAGCATTGACTGCTGTTTTTCATAACTGAAAAGTGACTTTTGAGTACGTAGTGCTCGTTTGTTAAAGTGACTTTTAAGTACGGAGTATCCTCTTGCTAAAGGATTATAGACCTACATAATTTGTGGCTTATTGTCTGACGAACACTAGACTGTTCATTCCTGTCTTCCTGTTGTGAATTATAACAAATATAAGTATGGCTAACATCGAACTTGCCTACAACCCTCGAGGTGAACACCAGAGGAAGGGCTTACTGCATCGCCGCTTTAAGCAGCACTTGGATTGCACGGCCGTTTCAGCGTGGAGGCTTGAAGCGTTGGCGATGAATGATGACATCGCTGGAGATAATACGAATATGGAGAAGCTACACCACCTCTTGGAAGGTGTAGAACGGAGCTTTTTCAAACTGAAGAGGTTACAAGTGCAGCGGATGCACTTACAATACTGTTTAGACGCAAATATAGTGCCACGAGGTCTACGCATATTTAATATGCCTAGCCAAGGACGAGACTACCCCGAACTCTTAGCAGCTTGGCAGAAACTCAATTTGGAAGCCAGTAGGAAATATTTGGAGCTACTTATAGAGTTTTTTGCGCCAGAAGAGGAAGCGCTCAACAAAGAAATTAACAACAAATACTCGACCATATATAATGACTTTGATGAAGGTACTGTAACCCCTTTGTTCGAGAATGTTCTAGATAGTGTGTCAGCATTGGAGAGAAAGCTGATTACACAGAAAAAACACAAGATCAGTAGGGACTTAACCGATTTTAAATCTGGCCAAGTCTTTGCGTGGCCGAGATATAATAATAATAGCAGTAATGTGAATCAAGCTAGAAATTTTAATAATTCTGTGCAAAATGTTCATACTGTATCGCATGTATCCAATGTATCTCAACCTGTGACTGGCATTAATGTTCCACAAAATACTGACAATAGAGATGTGAATATAGGGTCTAGGAATAGACCAAATGTAAATAATTCAGATAGTACTGCAGCAGTAAGGTCAGTTACTGCAAGAGGGAGGAATGTAGACATGGCTATTCATAATAACAGTACTAATTGTATTACCAATGTCAATACTCCTAATTTAAATGTCAAAAGAAGTATGGTTACAACTGACCCGAATACAGCTGCACAGGCCCTACAACATAGCATAAGTGAGATAACATCAGTAGAGAATGATACGAATGCTTCAGAGACAGCAATAGACATAATAGCTGGTAGTGCTCCACAAACCAGTTCAACGAATGAGGAGGTTATGAGTGGAGAACAGGTAGGAGGTAGAGACTTCACTAATAATCACAACCCTGATGACTCCAATGATGTCATTCATATCATGCATCCCAGCATGAATGAAGACATCAATTTATATCCCACCATACAGGTGATTAAAAATAAAAATAATCCTGGTATTACTGTTGGAAATGCAGAGGCAGTTGTGAGAGAAAAAGTATTGGATTCCCGTTTAAAGACAGGACATGAGACTACTATGAATATTTCTTTTCCCCTCCCAGTGCGTTTGGAAAAGGGTCCAAGACGCACACGCTTCAAGCAGCCGGGGCCAGAAAAGGAAGTATTCGGAGGATTTTCCTCAGAATCAAACACTGAGGAAAATGTGGAAGAAATAAATGCCAACTCAGTATTTAATTTATCAAAAAGAGTCTTGACTAAAGATGAAATTTCTCTATTGGAAAAGGGCATGAATTTCATACCGAGAAGCAACAGTAACATAACAGAGACTGTATCTGATCTGAAATTGTTTTGTAGAAATATTATGTTAAAACTACTGTTTAAGGACACCAATGACACACAACATACAGATAGGAAATTCACTTTTAAGAAACTTAGTGACTATGTTCCAGTTAATCATCCTATTATAGAAACTTATCAACGGTTAACAGAAGATGAACTACATAAGTACTATAATGAGCATAGAGATAGGAGAAAGCACCATTTTGACAATCTGACTCATGGTGAGAGAATGGGCTTAAAGAATCTGCAGGCTGACAGCACTATTGTTGTCAGGCCAGCAGATAAGGGAGGAAGAGTTGTAGTTATGGATCTAAATCAGTATTATGCAGCTATGAAGGAAATGCTAGGTGATGGATTCTATGAAATCATAGATCCCCATGATATAAAAAATATCATAACAGCAATCAAGAATATAACATTGGATCTCTTTCACAACAATAAGATTGATGAAGATCTATTTGGCTACTTAATGATCAAAGAACCTTTAGTACCGATCATGCATGGACTACCAAAAATCCATAAGAGCCAAACCAATCCTCCCATGAGACCGATAGTCTCAGGACGAAGTTGGATTACTGAGCATCTATCTGTTTTTATAGAAAAGAACCTTAGACCTGTACTAAATAACAACAAGTTCGTATTAAGAGACTCGAAACAATTTCTATTAGATTTATATGAATGCATTGGTGAACAATCTGAACCAGAGTCATTTATGTTTGCTACATTAGACATACAGTCTCTTTTTACCGTCATACCTAATAGAGAGGGATCGTCCTTTATTTCTGATTATTTAAGGAAACACAGTGACTACAGTATGACTAAGATAGATCTGATATCCTATTTCTTGGACTTGGTTCTTAATAATAATATATTTATGTTTGATGACATTACATATAAACAGGTGGATGGGGTAGCCATGGGCACCCCATGCGCCAATAGCTATGCTAATATGGTATTGGCGCACTGGGAGGAGGAGGTGCTATTCAAAACAGGAATATTTGTTGAGCATGTTATATTCTATCGACGTTTCGTTGATGACGTTTTCCTTCTATGGAAAGGAACAACAGAACACTTAGAACTATTCCTTAGGACCATCAATGACCTAACGGACTTTCTTACTTTCACATTGAACTATTCAAGGATTAAGATTGAATTCCTTGATTTGTATATAGAGAAATTGCCCAACGGGTTGATTAATACAGGGATTTTTCGTAAAGCGTGCTACAGTAATTCTCTGTTAGTGAGATCAAGCATGCACCCCTCATTTGTATTTAAGAACATTATAAGAGGACAGGGGATAAGGGCTTCCAGACTTAATCCAACAACTGAAGGATTTCATTTAGAACTAGAGTTGTTGAAGGGTAGGCTATCAGAGAGAGGATACCAAGTGCATGAGGTGGAGAGTAATTTACAAGATCTACCTAGTCTAAGGGAAACCACTGCTACACCATATTTTGGCCCTGACAAGCCACATAGTAATACAGCCATTGAGTATAGTTCCCAAGTCGTAAAATTCATGACGTCTTTTACTTCTGATAGTTATAGGATTAGGGACATTATAAGTAAATACTGGAGCATTTTCAATATAGATGGAGAGATAAAGAATATTGTAGGTGAAATTCCGAAATTCCAATATAGAAATCGGAAAAACTTGAAAAGGATGTTATGTGATACTAAGGGAAGTCAGTCTGTTACTAACATAGGACATACTGAGCCATGTGGCAAATGCAATTTTTGTTCTTATATAGACACAAGCATTACCTTCTTGCATCCAGATACAGGGAAAGTCTTTAAAATTACTACAGCAGCAAATTGCATGACTTCTAATATAGTATATTTAGCAGTATGCGTAGTCTGTAAGAGTTTCTACGTAGGGAAAACTAATCGTAGATTTAGAGACCGCATCAGAGAACATGTTTACCACATTAAGAAATGTTATCAGAATAACGCTCTAGCTAAACATGTGGTAGAAAATGACTCTACACATACCTTTCATTTCAGAGTCTTAGAAGTGATACCAGTCAATAGTAGAGGGGGAGATATTCGCAATCATACGGAAGATAGAGAGAATGATTGGATCATACGACTAAGAGCGGACAATGGGAAAGGTTTAAATGAGAGAGTATCCATAAAACCCAAATTGAGGAAAAGAAGGAAAATTAAGTAAGACACCCCTCATATCTATAGATGCATTTGCTTTGTATTATTTCCTAATATATTCACCTATGTCTATAGAACATGTACTCCAAAGAATACTGATTTTTTATATACAAGTATTTTATATGTTTTACACAATTTTTAATATTGATATAAGTTTTATGAATATATATATTTTTTAATCATTCATGTGATGGATTTCTAACTAGTAGTTTTATTTCAACCATTCCAATAATTTTGATATGTGTTATATAGATTAAATCACACTATTAACATATACCCACGAGTTTATACATATTGTATAGGTATACATCTGTCGCATTTTTATATATACAAACATGGACGGCTGCTATCCCAGAGATTTATATATTTCTGCATATGCACCTGATACATTAATACATCATACAAGCTTACACATACACATCTTGAGATTGTCTAGCACTTTACTTCATGCATTTGTGACGTTACATACAGGAGTTTAGTGATCCAGATCTTTTTCATATATATATACATATATTTTTATATATTTTTTCATATTATTTATATATCATCTGCCTACATACACATTCATATACACAAGTATGTTTCATTATGATGTAAGACTAGACTGTATATATATGTATAGGTAAATACCAGTTGCCAATGTATACATAAATAGAGACGGCTGTGATTTATACAATACACATATATATTTTAGAGTTCCATATACACTTTGCACATGCACTTTATATACTAACCCATACATAAATGCATTTGTGATGTCACGCATGAATACATGAGTTTAGGGATCCAGTTCATTCTTTATGCAGAATTTTTTTATATAGATTTTTACATTCCTTTAGATATTTTATACATGATTGCTATATATTTATATCTACATTCATATATATAAGCATTCATTCAACATACTGTAAGATCATTATACAAGTACACTAGAAGGAATATGATGTTCTATCTACTTTGTTTTTAAAAATAGTGACATTTCCGTTTTAAGTGAGTGATGCAATTATGTCTAATTGAACTGTTAGATCATATAAAAACAGCTTTTTTATCCATTTGTATTAGATAGACCTGATGAAGCTATTACTGGCGAAAGCGCTTGTCTATATGGAATAAAATTTATTAATTTTGCTTGTTTCCCTGAAGATTTTTTGGATTTTACATCTCACTGCTTCACCCTCAGTTTACCAGATTCGTTTGGACCTCATTTGTAAGTTAATCTTATGCTTTTTTCCTTCCTTCCATATCAGTTTAAAATTTCTACGTAAGTTCTACCTCATGAACCCCTGTCTTAGCTTGTAAGATATGCCTACTGTGAAATTCTGTTATCTGTGTGATTTCTACCAATTTATTGCATATTTTTATCCCCAATATAGTTTGTACTAAACATTATAAATTTATCTATACTATTTTGATAATTATTTCTGTATTAAATTTCTGTACTTGTATTTAGAGCTTTTCTCCGTGGGACTCCACTGCAAATGGGTTTCTAACCTAGTGGACTTTCACGATCATCAAATGTCAATAAATAAATAAATAAATGCATACATACATATATATTTGATAAGGAAAACATTTGGACATCCTTGGAATATCTGGACAGTGGACAGATATGAATGTGAAGTATATGGTCCAAACATAGTACAGGACAGTCTACCTACAATGCAGAGTATTGTGATATTCCATTCCTAGCTTTCTGTACTGAAGCTGTTTTAATGATCTGTAAGAGGACATGGGACTGCCATGTAAAATGATCACTCAGAGGAAGTGTGTGTATTGAATAGGGACACACAGATGAATTGTAGTAATGAACTCTGGGAAAGAGTACAGATGAAACTCTCTCGTACAGCAGTAGAGGGCATGTCAGTGGCAGATGGTTGTAGCAGCAACACCAAGCACATATCTGTATGGTGCAGTACTGACTGTACAGTGAAAATGTGGTATCTATGACTGTTACAGAAGGTGGCATAACAATGGGAAGGATGTGTGTATGAGATAAGCATCCTTATATGAATAATGCAGAGGACATCTATCAGGTATCTGACATACAACTGGGGTAAGATGCATATTGGGAATCTGTACAAATTGATATACCTGAATATGAGTGTACTCTTAGCAGAGGTCTTTGGCAAGGTGGACACAGGTAAAGGATCTTGGCAAACATTTCAAGAACCAACCACAATCATAGACAATATCAGAATAATGCCACCACTAATCCCATGCCTCTGACATAACATATGTGATGTAGATTAATAACAGATGAGCCTGCATACACATACTTGACAACTATTATGATATATCCACACTCTATGAGGGCAACCACTCACACTGTCCTGGTACTGTAATATCTGCAGGAGGTGTTAGGAGGGACACTGCTATATGTGACATCATAAGCAATACATGCTAGCTGCCTTGTGTGCATGGCATATATCTATGGCACAATCCACAATGTCACAAACGATATACATGCCATTAACATTGTCAAACACCTATGTATACAGTGTATGCATAAATTAAACAGGTAGCACACGTGCATCTGGTGTAACAACTCTCTAAGGCCTAGAACACTGCATCAGTGAGCCCAGACAATATTCCAGGATGCCTTCCAAACAGCATGAAACATGACCTATCAGGCCTCTGGAATTGCTATTTAACTGTAGCCCCCAAACAGGCTTTGTGCCTCATGAATGGAGAAAAGCAACAGTCATCCCTCTGCACAAAGGTAGGCCATCTACAGACCCTGTAAACTAAAGACCCAAAGTCTCACTAGTCTTATACGTAAAGCTATGGAAAGAATTATCATGGAAATGATCAATAGTGATATAGTAAACCTCCAGACACTGGACTCAACCCAGTTTGGCTTTGTCAAGCACAGGTCATGCCTACTCAACTTGGTAGAATTCTTTGAGAAGGTCAGCAAAGTGATGGATGAGGGCAAAATGGTCCACACTGCCTACCTTGACCTGGCCAAGGCATTTGACTCAATACCTCACTCAGGCATGGATGACGAACTCAAGAGATTAGGTACAAACCTGTATGTCACCCGGTGGATAGTCAACTACTTCAAAGACAGGACTCAAGAATTTAAAATTGGGGAGTCCACTCCTACAAAGAGACCAGTCACAAGTGGAGTCCCTCAAGAATTGGTCCTTGGACCGCTTCTTTTTGATATTTAATTATCTGAAGTCAAAGCCAATGTCAGTGGTCTTTGGCTGACTAAATTTGCAGATCATTGCAAATTAAGAGCTGTCATTATTTCCCAAACTGACACAAATGTTCTCCAGGATAGGCTGACACAGACAAACAATTGGTGTCAGAGCCATGGCCTAAAACTAAATGCTAAGAAATGCATAATAGTATCCTTTGGGAAGTCATCCACCCCTGGTAGCTATCATACTGACAGCACACCCCTTAGAGTTGACTTAGTAGTCAGGGACGTAGGGACACACATAGACAGTAATCTAGCCTTTGACCATCACATGTCTACAGTAGTAAAGAAATCATTCTATGCCAGAGGGCATTTATAAACGTAGCCAGAGTGTGTCAGCTTTCGCCGCCCCATTGATTAATTAACTGAGCCTCTGTCAAGAAGAGCCAATGAAGTGATCCCAGGGGTGTATTTTCTGTTACCCATCCACTCGTCAAGGTTTCTCTTGAAGAGCGTTAGTGAGGGGCTCTGCCTAATATAGTTAGGAATTTTGTTCCAAAGCATGGGGAGTCTCTCTGACAGGAATCTATCCCTCCAGCATGTTCTATTTATTGTTGTGATGAGGTTTAGCTCACTAGAGCGAGTGGCTCGCAGTGACTTGGATTTCTTTAGGTGGAGCATGTCCATCAATTCTGAGTTGGACATGGCTTTGAAAGCCAGGCAGAGATTACCTCTGAGTAAGCGATATGCCACTGAGTACAGCTGGAGTTTTTCCAGTCGGGCTGCATAGGACATATGTTTGAGACCAGTAATCCTCTTAGTGAGGTACTTTTGTGGTCTTTCCAGCTGTTGGAAGTGTCTTGTGAGGTACATCCCAAATGGGGCATTGTACTCTATGATGGGTCTGATGAGTGATGAGGAGAGGGGCACTATAACCTCTTTATTTCTAGATGCGAACCCTTTAGTAATTAGATGGGCTACATAGAAGGATTTCCTAACTACTTTGGCAATATGATTGTCAAAGGAGAGATTACTATCTACCTGGGTCCCCAGATCTCTTATTACCTCTTCTGTATTAAGGGGGCTTCCACCTATGTGGTAATTCATGGGTGTTTTGTTTTTCCCAAATGGGATGACTATGCATTTTTTGGCATTTAGCTTGAGACCATGACTTTGACACCAGGTATCCATCTCAGTAAGGCCCTTTTGGAGAATGTCCGTGTCAGCCGGAGAGTCAATTATGGCTCCCAGTTTGCAGTCATCGGCGAACTTGGTTAGCCATAGTCCATGTTGCACAATGGATAAACAAAGGTATGGCATTTAAATCCAAGGAAATCATTGTTCCACTGTATTTGGAATTCATCAGACCTCTCATTGAGTACAATGTCCCCTGTCTTATGTATCTAATCAGTCATATCCAACAATTGGAAAGTCCACAGAGGTTCTTCACTAAAAGAATACTGAGCATACATAAAACATCCTATGCAGACTGCTTCAAGGCCGCATCCCTGTATTCTGTCTCCTAACTGCTTTTGAGAGGAAATCTATGCCTGGCATACAGAGCATTTTTAGACCCCACTCTGATGGACCTCCTCCTTATCTACAAAAATCATCACCAGAATTACCTGTTCTAAAGACTTAAACCTTGCCTGTGATATAAATAGGACCTGCTGGAGAGACAGGTATGTATCCCAGAGACTACGTTCTGGAACAGGCTCCCCATCCATGTGAAGCAAAGTTCCTCCCTAACCCAATTCAAGTGCAACTTATACAATTGGATGGGGAACAGGAAATTATTCCCTGGTTTGTCACTTATGTCTCTAATGGACACAGGCAGCATGTAAATGGTTCATCTCCCAGGCCCCTGCTTGTAAATGTTTATTTCCCAATCCCCTACTTACACTTATCAAGGGTATCAGAACTTGTTAGAGATTTGGTATGCATGGCTAAGCTTAAAAAGGCCTTTGTGGTCATCATCTTAGTAAACACCTGTGACTTTATTGGTGTTCTGCACCTTCAGACAGTCATGTATATTTCCCAGAAAGAATACCTAGGTATGGCCAATAATCTCTGTGACAGCACACTGTGACAATGGTGGTACACTTTAGTTACATATCACTGGAAGATGTGTAGGGAGGTACATGAAGAAGGGTGCATTGCAGACAGTTACTGGTGTGATGAATACTGAAAACCATGAAGTTATGGCCTCTGATGTGCATGTCCTTCACATATCCAGTAGTTGTGTTACATTCAAGGGAGTAGTCAGCACTGCGACCACATACTGGTGGATGTACAACTTATCCTCTACCCCACAACACAGGTTACATACCTATTGGTCAGATTATAGGGTGTGATGTCCATATTATACTTGGCTAGTGCGTCTGTTTCCTGATTCAACAAATCCGTCCATGTGTCTCATCAGAGCAGGTGTTGCCATGGCTGTGGCAGCATTGTCTGGTATGTGCTGATGCTGTCTGTACTATACAAATATCACAGTTGGAGTCAGTGATTATCGACAAGCTGTAGACCTTCTGGCAGCTGTTAGGACACAACATGTGTATGTCATCTGTGATGTCTATCACTTAACTAATGGGCAGGAAAGGGCCTAGTGTACACCCCTGATGTACCTATCTGACCTGAGATATATGTCACGTCACAAATTTCAACATAGTGAGATGACACGTATGTCATACACTGGTCTTCCCATTTGGTGATTTAACTGTTTATGGCCACATATGACAGTATTGATTGAATACCTCAGTGTGGATTTTTGTCAGATGCCTTGACCTGTTCAAGTTCCACAAGATGATATTGTTGTCATCCTGCATGTTGTCACTGAGTTCTTTGAGGACATCTATCAGATGTAACAGACCTGATGTAGCAGTAACATCTACATCTCACACAGGTGTGTGGCGCACCTGGAATATTACTAGTGTAGATGTAGAAGAGGTCCGTAATGACATATTGGTCTACTTCATGGTCAAGGAAAGTCAGGATGCCTTTATACATGCATGCATCAGGTGCTGTTCCCCCAACTCAGGTGGATGCATGTTGATGAACACCCATGTATGGGAACATAGGCCATGTGGAGGGTGTGTTGAACTGTGTATTCAACCCTATCAGGAAGGTATATGTGCTGGATCACACCATAGGTGATCAGTGATGTTATCGCAGCACATTGATTTCATGTGATAGGCCTGGATGAACATAAAACAGTGCATATGGTCTTTTACGATCTGGCCTAGGGTTTTGACACAATCACATATGCAGGTATCATTGAGAAAACCCCCATGCTAGGGATTAAACCTTATGTCAGTTGATGGCTAAACTATTGGCTCACTGACAGAACACATCATGTGAAAGCTGGTGAATTAACCTGTACCAATAGAACTGTCACCACTGGAAAACTCCAGAGATCTATGCTTGGCCCTTCACTATCTGAACTTTATTTTACGACAGCTCAGGCTAAAGTATATGACCTTTGGCTTAACAGGTTTGCTTATTCTTGCATATTGTGTGCAATCATTGAGTCCAGCAATGGTGACAACATAGTACAGGATGAGCTAACACACATAACTGAATGGTGACAAAGGCACACAATGTACAAATAAATGCAGAAATGTGTGCTTGTAATGTTGTCCATCCAAAAAGTGGAGTTCCATGTTAAGCACAGCATTGACAACAGTCTTGCTATGCAGAAACCCAGTGATGCAAGTACTGGAAACACATTTAGATAGCAATCTGAACTTTGATCACCAAATGTCCACACTGCTATGGAAAGTCTATGTTGGGCACATCATAAGTCATGCCATCCAGTCATGATTTTTGGATTGTATGATAGCACACTAGTCAAACCTCATTACAGCACTAATAGCATATAATGGTCTTTTATACATGTACCTCACAGACACATGTAGCACCTGAAGAGACAACAGGGCTTTCTCAACAAGATAACACAGGGCCTAAACACCAAGCCATGATGTATGTGGATAGATTAAACGCCATTTCACTGTAAACTTTATTGTATAGGATGATGTGATGTCTTCCTTGTCCCCAGGCCAGTCTCTGACCCTGGCCTGGTGGGAATACTGCATATCCAAAAATGTGATATAGCTGATGACATCAGCAGTGACTGTTCAGGAGAAGATGACAGTGTCCCATGTGCTGGTAAAACATACTGTCTGTAATATCAAGCAACAGCTCACACACAGACACACACACCCAGCTGACTGCAGTAAGAATAGAACCCCTACTTATCCAATTACACAGATTACAGAACACAAAACTTTATGCGTGCACCACAGCTGAAGTCTGACTTGGAGTGTGTCAGACAACACTTTATTGCTAATGACACCAGCTGTGTCTGTTGAGGAGAAGATAAAAGTGTCCCACATGCTGGTGTAAAATGCTCTGTGTAATGTCAAGCAACAGTTTACACACACAGACAGACAGACACACACACACACACACACACACACACACACACACACACACACACACACACACACACACACACACACACACACACACACACACACACACACAGACACACACACACACACACTTGACTGCTGTGAGAAGAGAACCTCTAAGTACAAGGCTACAGAACACAGTACTTAATGCAAGTACTGCAGCTCAAGTCTGATTTATACAGGAGTGCAGGTGAACTTATAGTACGTGATATCAGCAGACCATGTGGAGACAAGAGATTGGGAGTCCTGTATGAAATGGATGTGCAGGCATGAGCAAGTATTAAAATATAGGCAATCCATGCAATTGGAGAAGTAATTGTAGGATTGTAGGGTACACATGTCTGCTCTGCTGTCTAGCCAAACACACACACACACACACACACACACACACACACACACACACACACACACACACACACACACACACACACAGTCAACTGCAGTAAGAATAAAATACCTTTCTATATAAGAATACAGATTATAGAACACCGTATCTAACACAAGTGCCACAGCTCAAGTCTGATTTATATTGAAGTGCATGAACTTATATTGAATGACATCAGCAAGCCATGTGTAGACAAGAGATTGGGAGGCCTGTATGAAATGGATGTGCAGGCATGAACAAGTATTAAAATACTGGCAGTCCATGTAATTGGAGAAGTAATCGTAGGAGTGTAGGATACACATGTCTGCTCTGCTATCTAAACACATGCAAACACAAAAGTCAAGTCAACTGCAGTTAAAACAGAACCTCTACTCATCTATCTACACAGACTACAGAGCACAGTACATTATGTAAGTGCCATGGCACAAGTCTGAGTCATACAAGAGTGCAGCTAAATTTATAGTAGATGACATCAGTAGGACAAGTGGAGAACAGCAGGTTGTGGGCCTGCATAGGCACATAGCTTCATGGGTTCATATGAGGCTACTAGCCTAATACCACTAGGGTGTTTAGACGCCTAGCTGTATAAAATCACAAGTACCCTTACTGAGCATAGTTGGATGGTAATTTTAGCAGGCAGTGTTTGTGAGCAGCACCAACTGGCCCTGTCCATGAGGGACATAGGTGCCAGCCCAGAGGTGACATTACAATCACCCAACCACTAGTCAAGGTTGTGCTTGAACAGGTTCATTGAGGAGCACTGTTTCACATGCAGTTGGAGCCTATTACAGAGGAGTGTGTATCATTGTGGGAAATATCTGTCTCCCCAGCATGTTCTGTTTATGTCACAGGCTAGGTTGTGAAACCTGGGATAAATTATAGTTGTCCCATTTGAATTGCAGATGTCCATCATTTCCAGAAGGGCAGCATCTAAGACTGCTCTGCAGGGCAGCCATATTTCATCTCTCAGCAGCCTGCATGATACCAAGTACAGTGACAGATTTGTCAGTCTTTCCATTTATATGTCATGTTTGAAGGTCTGGGAGTCTCCCAGGCATAACCCTGGGTTGTCTTCAATTGCTGCAAGTGTCTGTTGATGTACAGAGATGTGAGTATTGTACTCCATTATTGGTGTGATAATGGGAGAGTACATCAGAGGTATGACTACCCTAGTGTTGGATGTGATGTTCATATGTATGATGTCCGCAGTGCAGATTGTATGTGTCACCACTATGGGCACAGAGTGATGAAAGTGTAGATTGCTATGAACAAGTGCTCGCAAGTCTCACAACACTGTGTTTGAGCTTAGGGGGATGCTATGTAAATCAGAATTAGCAGGGGTACTTCATTGACAAGGCAACAAAGAGTAATTGTATGCTTAAAGTTCAGTCTGTGAGTTCTTGACCCATCATCAGTCTGTGTCAGCCTCTACTGTAATATGCTAACATCACTGGGAACTGTATGTGAGTGCACCCTGTTAACAGTCATCTGCAATCTTGGTAAACCACAGACCATCTACCATTGTCTGTGCATCAGGAAAGTATTTCTCAAACAGTTGAGGGCCCAGCACAGATACTTGGGATATTCCACTGTTGAGTGGGCTAATGGTGGAGGTGCAGTCCCCAACTTTGACAGAGTGTATTCTGTCATTGACCCGGTTGGCTATCCATCCAGTACTGTATGGCCTAATTTTCAGATGGGAGATCTTCACTATGAGACATGAATGGGGGATAGTGTCACAGGCCTTGGATAACTCAACATAGGCGGTGTGTCCTATTATCCCTCATCCAGGTCTTTGGGATCAGTATCCAAGAAGTCCACAAGGGTCAGTAATTAAGTTCTACCCTTGACAAAACCAAAATGGGTAGGGTCAGGTGTGTTGAAGGTTAACTGTATCCCTGTGGATATAGTCCATGCTGATTCCTGCAGTAGTCTTGCAGATAAGGCTTTTTAGGCATATGGGTCAATAGTTGTAGTTTTGCATGTTACCAGACTGATGTGCATTGCATAGCACACATTTTATATTACATTTTTAGTGTAGTTGATATAAGTGTGGAAAAAGTACTGAGACCCCAGGGTTGCACAGCTTGTGGGGGGTGCCAACACATGGATGTATTTTAAGTATAAGACATGTAGTTACATAGGGCCCTCACTTTGTAATGTTTCTATATGTAATTTCATGTCATACAAAGTAAATGGATAGTAAACAGCAGTAATACAGCATAATATATACATTTCTATAGCACAAGAAGCAAGTTTGCACGATGGTTAGCAAGGTGCATATGCATGTGAGATACAGATGTTTGTGCACTGCTTAGCACTGCACAAATGCGAGCCGCATTGCTAAAGTCTGACAGTTAGTATTGATTCTCTGGAATATTCCAGCTACTTAACTGCCTCTGTGGTGGGATGTGTTAATTCAGTGGTACATTCCTTTTTGGGGCCAGATGGTACTGGGTTTGAATACAACTAAATTTAACATGTTTACATACTTTAGTATTAGTGTTGGTGTGTGTTGGTGCAAGATGCGCACCATCGCACAGGAATGCATTAAAGAAAAAAATGTGGAAGATAGGACAGTGGTGAAATGGGAAGCAAGTAGGAGGAAGAACAAATGGAAAACAATACAAGAACATGCAGCAAGAAGGTAGGAAAGAACCAGAGCTATCCATTTATTCAGCAGTAAAAACTAATAGTATATGCAGAATATTAGCTGAATTTGGACTGTCACCTCCAGAGAGAGGGGTGACCACAACACAGTCATGTTGTATAGCCAAATGGACTGAATCAAGTATATCAAGAAGACATGTGCAAAATAGAGAGCTATGTATGGGACGTTTTCTTTTTTTTTTTTTTTTTTTGAGGGACAGGTGCCCATTTTTTTCTTTCTTTTTTTTTGTGAGAGAGAGAGAGATAGATAGGAATGTTGGCCAAGGGACATAGGTATGTCTTGGCCTGGAAAGTTGAGTAGGTGAGAAAGCAATTGCAGACAGAGAAGACAAACAAGACAAGACACAGGGATGGTGATGGACACAAGAGGTCAGTGGACATCATGGATGGGGTGAGGGTGGGGACAGCCAGGACCCATGGTCTTCAAGCTGGGTGACAGTGAGAACTGAGTCCTCTCTCACTGGGCTGTCATCACTTTAACCTCACTCCACCACTTACTGGAGGGCTCAACATCTCCTTCTCATGGCTCTACATACCATTAAGGAGATCAGCCCCTCTAGCTGGTGTAGAAGTGCACCAACAGTGTAGTGGACAACCCTACTCACCACCCCTGACAGTTCAGCATGGGTACTAAACTCACCATCCCTGCCACTGCTTCCAGAAGGAACCCCTGGCATATCTTCTGAGGCAGAACTACCTGAGGGGGCAGGTAGTGTAGGGGCAGCAGAGGTGGTGCTGCCAGGTTGGCTACTAGACATGCTTGGCAACTGTGCTGGGGTTGGTGGAGAGGGCATAGGTGGATCCTGTGGAACAGACCTACCTTGCTCTGCTGTGTGGTACACATGGATGACATGGTCACATTTTGATGACTCATAATAATATAAAAAAAGAGAGATAAAGGTTACAGAGAAAGAAAAAAAAAGAGATAAGATTAGTACCTTCATATGTAACATACAATGCATTAATACAATTATTTGACTTTATTGTCTTAACCTTTACTCTTAAGACTACTACTCCCTAACAGATAACTATTACTTTTAAGACTATCAGCTCCTAACAGATGCACAATATACTGCAAATTGCAGCAAGTACTCCTTGACCTTTGCATATATTGCACATATGAGTGTTCCAACTATACAGATTACAATTTACAGCAGGGCATGTGTTCCACTGGTATAGGGCTTTTACTTCACCTTTAAGTTACACATAGTTGAAGAATTAACAGTATTATATAGTTGAGAAGTATGGTATTTGAACTCACCACCTTCGTCTAAAGTCTAATATTGTACTGTTGGCTTGTGCTGCAGATTAATGCATGCATACTTGCTTTTACAGTTGAGATATGCATGCTCACTTTGATATAGCTGTATAACATACCAAACAAGCTATCATTAACTTTTAATGCTAAAATAACACTGCTCTTCTGTTGATTACATGCCACACAGCTCCCTCACCCTTGCCAGTCTAGTGCCATGGGTCCTAACATTGCACTCCCTTTCTATGGCAGCTGTGGAAAAAGCAGAACAGAACATAATGCCATTATAAATACCAGTCTTGCCTATATTCAGCTTTTAAGCCTTACAAGTACTGTATGTAGTTGATACTTGCACACCTGTGGGATGTCTCCAGTCCTATATTCCTCGATCCAGGCATAGATGGTATCCCTCTTCCTCTGACGTAGGTCACTAAAATGGTGCCTACATTGTTCACCAGTGTGTGGGATACCAGTGGTACTGGATACAGCCCAGGCCAAACTCTCCCAAGCTTCTGATTTCTACTGGGAGCAGAACAGTCCCTCTGCAGCAACCTGGCACCAAGGTGTTTCACATGGAGTCCAATAAAAATCTTGGACTTCTGGACACCACACCTCTGTGCCCTAAAAGTCATACCCTCTCCACAAATGTCTGCCATGTCTACCATGGATCAAGAGCAGTGGAGACTGATGGCTTCCTGCCAATTCCAGTTATTGTGTTTACTGAGGGTGTGCACATGGTTTGAAAATGTTGCGCATCTCTTACCATGGTGCAAACACAGTGCCTGGGGATGCACACTGCCGAACAACATGTTTGTGCAATGGTAAGCAGAGCACAACAGTGGCAAGCAATGCAATTTCAAGGCTCTTTGATATACAGGCAGTTGTGTATGTGTGCCTGACAAATGTGAAGGCCATCGCAGTCCAGAGATCAGAAATATACTTACAGCAATATAGTACACAGTATACCCACAGTCATGAATTTGATAATAAATGGATAATACATAAATAAATGACTAACTCAATACTAATGTCTCAGCCCTCACACATATAATTAATATCAGCCACACCATGTCAAGTGTTATAAGTGAGTGGCAAAAATGGGATGTGGAACAACATTAAAAATGTTGGGAATATACTGTATTCAAACCCGTGGCCATGTGTATGGCAGTTCTACACTTACACCTGTTAACAAAATGCAATTACTACACTATGGAAATCAAAATCTAAACTGACTATATTAGAAATTCTGAATATAGTAACAGAGATAAAATAACTGGAATTGAGATCTTTAGAAAAGAGTAGGAGCAAACTACATGGGGAAATGGGAATTGTGAGAACAATACATACAGAGGAGGAATGAGGTTTAAAAGAAGGCAGGACTCAAAAGAGCTATGTAATGTTTAACTGAAAATGATTGGGTAGATTAGAAGTGATGTATGTTAGTATGGTTTGTAATGTAAAATGCTTGCAACTAGGATTGTGTCAGTGTGATTTGTTTTCATTTCTATAAATGTATGATTGCTCATCTAGTAAGTGATGGTTTAATAAAGATATTTCTTGTTTAACAAAAGGGGACAGGAACTGAATAATTTATGTAATGTTGCTTAGGTTATATGATATATAGCAATATATGTGAAGTATAATGTTTGTTAATGTTAATTTGTTAATACAGTTTGATTACATTTGTCTAAGTGTAAATTTGCCTATGCCACAAGTGATAATTCAATAAAGGTGTTTTAAAAAAAAGGTTTTGAAAACACTTGCCTATGTTGCAGTATATTGCTATAAACTGCACTGTCACAACAGTAAAAGAAAGGTTCACCATCCTGTACTAGAACCCAGGATGATCTGTACTCAAGCCGTGCACTTAGACCTACCACCACAGGATTAGTTACATGATGTAACCTATCTTGCTATTCATTCTTAAGGTGTCGCTGTTAACCGCAGAACAAATTGTGTGATGCCCAATAGTATTAAGTGAATGCATCCAGATTCTGTTCTGGCTGTCTGGGTCCTGTCTGCTTCCTGGGTGGGCCAGTTTGTGTACTGCTGCACTTCACACACACCAGATAAACACAACCAAACCTGCCATCCATTTTTCTCCATTTCCCCTGTTTGCTCTAAGTGGTTCAGTGTGCAAACACTGGAAAAAAAAAGAGAGAGAAAAAGATTCAAACCCAGTACCATCTGGCCCCAAATTAACACATGCTGCCATAGACTCAGTAAAGCAGCAGGTGTGTTTCATAGACTCAGTGGTAACTGTCAGACTTTAGCAATGCAGCCCGCATTTGCACACTGCTTCAGGTGTATCTCACATGCATATATACTTTGCTAACCATTGCACAATGGAGTACTACATATTATTAAGTATTGCTGCTGTTCATTGTCCATTTCTTGTGTATGACATCACATTACATGTGGAAACAGTAAAAATGAAGGCCCTATCTCACACTGTGTCACATATTAACAATACAGCCATGTGTTACCTCCTCCAAGCAATGCAACCATGGTCTCTCAGTACTTTTTCCACACATATATCACCTACACTACAGAAAGTAGTATCAAATGTTTTGTCATATGCAATGCACATCAACCTGGTAACATGCAGTACTACAATTATTGCCACATAAACCTAATAAGCCTTATCTGCAAGGCTAGGGAAGGGATCATCAATGACCTTACCCACAGGGACATAGGTGACCTTCAACACACTTGATCCAACCCCTGTTGTGTTATTCAAGGATAGAGCTTGCCTATTGAACCTCACAGACTTCTTTGATACTGTGTGGAAACTAATTCCCTGAAGCGCAACAATGGTAGTTGGCCTGTGGTTTACTACAATTGCAGATGATTGTTAATTGGATTCACTCATATAGATTCCCCCAATGATGGTAACATATTACAGATGAGGTTGACAGAGACAAATGATTGGTGCCAAACTCACAAACTGTTATCAATCTACTATACTTGTCCCTCATCAGACCAATAACAGAGTACAATGCTCCCTTTTGCATATACCTCACCAGACACCTGCAGCAGCTGGAGAGACCTAAAAGGTTTCTCTCCAAGAAAATCCAGGGACTTCTACACGTGCCCTACATGGACAAAATGAAGGTCCTGTTACTGTACTCTGTATCATACAGATTGCTGAAAGGCGACTTGTGCCTGGTCTACAGACCACTCTCAAGCCTTGCCTTACTGGAAATGCTGCACCTCCGCAAATCAAATGGGTCAAGACTCACTCACTGTAAGGACCTTAACCTAGCCTACAACATCAACAGAATATGCTGGAGAGACAGATATGTGTCCCAGAGATTGCCACTCCTATGGAACAAACTCCCAATTCATGTGAAACCGAACTCCTCAATGACTCTATTTAAGTGTAACTTGGATAATTGGATGGAAAATTGTAAGTTTACTCCAGAAAGGTCTCACCTATGTTACTCTTAGACAGGGGCAACCAGTGCGGATCATCTATTCACAAAAATGGACTACATATCTTGATTTATAAGGGAACAATGGTATAACTTAGCTAGGCTTGAAAAGGTCCTAGGGCCATTAGCCTAGTAACCTCCTATGAACATATGAATCTAGAGCCATTATGGTAGTAACCTCGTATTAACCTATTTAGCTATGAACATATGCAGACCTGTCAACATCTTGTCTCACACATGGCCTGCTGAAGTCATGTCCTATAAGTTCCTTTGCCATCTTGGAAAAGTCAGACTTCTGCTGCGGAACTTACATTAAATACTGTGTCTGTAGTCTGTATCCTTAGGTAGGGGTTCTATTTTCACTGCATTCAACTGTTGGTGGGTGTGTGTGCTCTTGCTTAACATTACAGAGAGTCTTTTACTGTAGCATGTGGGACACTGTTATTACCATATTCTTAACAGGCGCTACAGATGTCATCAGCTATAGCAGATTTTTGGATATGCAGTCATCCCACCAGGGCATGGTCAGACACTGGCTTGGAGGACAGGTAGATCTCACCTCATCCTACACCAGACAGATTACAGTGATGTGGCTTTTAATCTATCTATCCACATACATCATAGAATGGTCTGTAGGTCCTGTGTTATCTTGCTGAGAAAGCCCTGTGGTCTCTCCAGCTGCTGCATGTCTGTTGAAGTACATGCAAAAGAGGGCATTATACTGTATTACTGTTCTGGTGGGGTTTGACTACAATGCTGTCATACAATCCTAAGATCTGAATATGATGGCTTGACTTATGATGTCCACCATGCGTCTGTTCTGGAAAATTATTAAAGAGAGAAGTTAGAAGGTAATGATAAACATTACAGTTTCTGACTTCTCAACCCTTACAAGAGCATTTACTATAAAGTTGTGACATGATGGTGCTACCAACTGTCTAACTTTTCAAGGCCAATATAAGTCAAAGGTGCAATGACCAGTTCAACAACTCAAATGCAGATATGCTAAGCACTAAGTTAGCTATGCACCCTGAGCATCAGACACAACTTTTGTATCCCTGAATCCAGGAGATAGAAAACAGGGATATGACACAGTTAAATTCAACTGCAGAAGATGTTGTGGGGGGTGGGGGTGGGCAGGAAGCCTAGGCTGACACAAAAGGTCAGTGAGTGTGTGTGAGTAAGAAAGAGAAGTCAGACATTGGGATAAAACAACAAATGGCCAGTGATACAAAATGAATAACTGTTGTGTGTGTGTATGTGTGTGTGTGTGTGTGTGTGTGTGTGTGTGTGTGTGTGTGTGTGTGTGTGTGTGTGTGTGTGTGTGTGTGTCTGTAGGGGTCCTCCAGGTGAAACTGGTGTGTGAGTGTCTGCATGAACACAGCCAAGCTCTGTGCTAGCTCTACATCTTGGTCTGTTGGACAGGTATGAGTCATGCATGGCAGAGGTGGTAGTGCATCATTGTCATCCCAACCACAAGAACAGGCTCTGTTAGGAGTTACACGGCACCTCCACTCCTGAGGTCAGATGCAGTGCTGCTACCTAAATGTGACTTATGTCTGCTGGATGAGCTCCCTTCACAGGGATGCCCAGGACCATGACCCCATGGCCTGCCACATTTGGGTGTGGACAGCACACTCACTGATGGAGCTGTGGAAGTAATGCCACTATGGGAACATGATCTGGCATGGCCACATTAGCTGGCAGCAAATATGTGACTGACCTATGCCCATAAGGATGCTGTTCCCTGCCAGCAGATGTTCCATCAGAGACACTGCTCCTTCCGTGACAGACACCCTTTGTTCCATCACCAACATTCCTCATTCTAATGTGTCATTCACCCGATCAAGTGAAGTGGCAACATGGTGGAGGCAGTCACACATAGGCTGTGCCACATCCAGAACACTGAACATTTGTCTAGAGCACCTATGGGGATGTGTCTGTGCCACAATGATGAACCTAATCATATGTTGAGTGGCACACAAAATGGCATCTGCACCAGGTGGAGGAGGGAAAGCAGACCCCCACCGAGGACCCCTATCAGTCCTCCTGTGTGGCAACTGACCCACACTTTGGCTCTGGCCAGACTCAATACGCACTGAAGCTGCAGTAGCCACACTTTCCGCATCAATTTCCATGCCCTCCACCTATCCAATATCTGTGGGCTCAGTAGGTGTAGGCCTACTTAATGTGTCAGGGGATGGCTATATGCCAACATCTGTGTTAGATTCAACCTCTGGACCCCCCCCCCCCCGACTGTACCTCAGTTTGGCCACCATCATCATCAGAGTCTGATGATACACTGACATCAGGTGGCACTGAGCCCACACTCCCACTGTCATGATCAGCTGTGATAAAAATCAAGATACACAGGAATACATTAATATCTGCACTACTATAGTGCAATATATGTAAACAGTGCTGACACTATTACAGACAGTACAGCAATACACACAACAGGCCTAAGATCAAAATCACACACTACAATATTGCTTAGCAATGTTGTTGTTGCTGTTGTGTCTTTCGGCTTTTCCCGGTTAGGGGTCGACATAGCGGAACTCCGGTCCGCTAATGATTGGCAGTAGATTTTTACGTGCCGAGTTGCCAGCTCTGATGCACAACCTTCAATGAAGGTACGCCCATTCACGCATGTCTCCACATAGAAGACGCTCTAGCACCACCACTGCGGATACAATATTGCTTAACAATACTGACATAAAATTATTTGACTTACCATCTGCAGAAGATATATGGGGCTGTAGTCCAGACAGTCCTGGAAGAAGTTAAGCAAGAGGTAAGGGTGACATCATCACAATTAGCAGTAACACAGGGGGTAATACATTTACCCCTTTATATGTGCATTAACTCTACTTTCAACAAGAATGTGGCTGACAACTCCAACCTAAGCTTACAACTGCAGAAATCTTCAATCCCCACCCTTCCCAAAAAAAGACATGTGGCACAGCATTAACTTATTCATTTCAATTGTTTTGCTATACAACGGTATTCATCTCTTCATATAACAAATCCTACCTGGAAGTTCCTCCTGGGATATGCTTGTTTCAGAAAGTGCTGCACCCACATCCAGAACATGCTGTACTGCACTTTCCTGGGAGCTGTCTGGATGTCTAATATTGGCCAGAAACTGTTGACTGGAGGTTAGTGGTGGGTTCCTAGCAGGCATCCTCTGGTAACCATTTGGTCATGGCCCACTGCAGCTGCTTGCTTCCATGCAGATGTGATCATATCAGTGGCCCTGTGGTGCACCTGTTCATATGTTCTGCCATGGCCACCCACGGCATTGACATACTGGACAATCTGATGCCATAGTTGCATCCTACATGCCATGTCTCTCATTTCCCTTTCCAGGAGAAAAGCACCATGTTACTTAAACCCATCAATGATTATTTGGTTTTCAGCATCAGTGAAGGCGTGTCTCCATGGATTGACATGCCTGAGTGGCATACTTGTAGGTGTTCTAAAAGACAACAGAAGCATAATACACATAAGTATCACATAACTATAAAATAACTGTTTCCAGATAAAAAAGGAAAAGGTAGCCACTCTGTAATAGCAGCTGTAAAACATAAAACAGTGCACAGATGTGAAATAGGAACAACAAGCAGGATGCAAAACAAGGAGAGCAACAAGAGCAACACATTCTTGTTTGTGTCATAACAATAACTCACCTTTGCACCCCCCAAAACAACAGTCCATCTTTGTGCCATAACAGTAACTCAGCTTTGTTCCCCCCAAAAGAACAGCCCATTTTTGTTTGTGCCATAAAAGTAACTCATCTTTGCCCCCCCCCCAACATAAGAACAGGCAAATGACCTATTTTGCTAACAAAACATCTTTGAAATGCTAAATATGCTATCAAAGGACCTGTCCCTCATACATTTGTATATATTTATCACACAGCCTTCCATTTTCATGTACTGGAAATCATGTGTACCTCTGAAATGGCTTGACAAACGCACCCACACCATCATTACATTTCTAACTAATGCATACAGATTAAAGTGTAAAAGCTTTTGCTTCACACTATTCTAAATACATTACAGCATAAAAATGGGTAAATGCATGCTGACGGTCACTACTCCTCTATACAGGTATATCCTGAAGAAAAAGCATTTTTGCAGTCTTCCAAACATATACAATTCTCATCCCCACCAGTTTGACTAACTGTATGGTTGTCTTTTTATATAGTGTAGATTATTAATAGATTGCATCTGTCTTTTTTGTGTTTCATAGATGCAAATTACAGCATAAGCAGCTGAATTATATGCTAATCATCCAAAGACAATTGGTAGAGCTGTTCAACAAACTATTAAACATTTGAGTAGACTCCATGCTGGCTTTTCTTGTGGATTTCAAAACTTTTGGAGTATAGACATGGAAAGTCTACACAGACAGAAGGCTAGGGACTGCTGCTGCTTTAATACATTTGTATGTGCTACAAGATGAAGCCAATGCTGCTACTGCTGCCAATAGACCTAGGCTGAGAAGGAGAAGAGTTTAAAGTCCCATTTAACTTCTCACAACCTACATGATGTGGAAATTGTAGAGCACTACAGGGTGGACAGGGACACACTACAGGAACTCTGTGACCTCTACAGCCCTCAATTCAGAACCAGAGCCAACTGAGGAGAACCCATCCCACTGGAAACTAAGGTATGCACTCTCCAAGCAAGACCAGACTAGCTGGTTAAGAGGCAAAGGTCAACACCTGCACCACACCACATGGAACACATAGCCCTCCAGAATACCCAACATCACAGCTCTCACATAAAAACACAAACAACACACCCATCTTCATGGAAGCTCTCAATAGAAATGTACCCAAACAACAGAGACCTTCAAGACAGAAATGCACTCAACCACCACAACACAGCACAAACCACAGGACACATAGCTCACCTCCACAGTGTGCCCCTCAACCTAATCCCCTAAGGCTAAACACCTTGGCCAATACACTAATCATGGGTGACTCAATAGTAAGGCACACAGATGTCCCACTCACAAGGTTGAATAAGGAGAAGGTGACAGTCAGCTGTCTATCAGGTGCCAGAATCCAACACATAACACATCCACTCAGGTCACTCCATAAGTACAAGTATGACTCTGTCATTGTCCATGTGTGTGTGTGAATAACCTGAGACACACCTCCCTGGACTACATGAAAAGAGACATGGTGGAGCTCTTGGATTATGTGACCCCGGGAGGTATGACCCTAGCCCTGAACAGTATCCTACCATCACCCAGAATGATACCTCAGTACAAACAAAAAATGATTGACTTCACAACAATTGGCTAAGTTTCTGGTGTCATTCTAAGGGGATACAGTATCTGTCTGCTTGGGGTGACATGATTGACAGACCTTGATGCTTTGCCAGAGATGGCCTGCATCTCAAACTCCTGGATTTCTGGGTACTGGCTAAGGCTCTTGCCACCCCATAGTGGCTTTTTTAGATGGTGTTCCAAAGACCAAATTACCACCATAACAGCTATAAATAAATGCAATCTGAGGGTCATGCTGCTCAACACTAGAAGTCTAAATCTCAAGATGCACTCCTTCAAAGCACTCCTCAAAATGGAGAACAACGACTTTTGTGCTGTCAACTGAGATCTGGTTTAAAGTAGCAGAAAGCACCCCTGTGTTACCAGGCTATAACTCATTCCACACCTTTCGGCATGGAAACATGGACCAAAGCTCCAAAGGCGATGGTGTTTCCATATTCATAAAGAATCTGCACACCTCCAGACTAGTAGCCCAGCATAATGCATCTGAGATACTTCAGGTACAGCCCAAGAAAAATAGAGCAATTCCACCAAGGCATGACTCCACTATATTCACTTGAACAAAGTTTATTAGAACACTCCTTGTAGAAATAAAATCATACTTCAGGTACAACTAACATTGGGTAAGACAGCGATCCAGGTCATAGCCTGCTATAGGTCCCCAACCATGTCCCTAGACTCCCACCCCATTTTCCTAAGCACCCTGGAATCTATCAAGGTCCAATACAACACTCTCACATTAGGAGACTTCAACTACCCCTCCATCAACTGGGAAAACTACTCAAGCACCAATACACTGGCTCACACTTCCTAGAATTCATCAATTCCAATGCCCTGGACCAGCTCATTCTGACCCCCACTAGAGGAAGCAACATCCTTGACTTGGTTATTACTAACATGGGTGACCGTTGCTCTACACCAGTAGTCAATCCATCTCTGGTCAAATCCGACCATAAACAAATCATCAGTGAAATCTACATCTCACCCACACCACCCACAAAGGTAACCACCTTGAAAAACTCCTCCACAGCTGACTTTGGGTTCCAAAAAACAGAGGTGGCTAACTTCATGGCACCCATACCAATGGAAAATAGATGTATGACTGCCGAATCATACACCGATGCACTGTGCAAACGTACATAAATGCATGGAACTAGCCATACCCAATAGAACCAAGATGCTCTCTTCCAAAAAAAGGAAGCCAATCTGGTGGTTCCCTGCCATTAATAAACTCTACAACAGAAGGAAGAAACTGTTGCAAAAAAAGATGAAGTCTCAAGACTGGAAAAACTCCCTTATTAGCCTCAACAAAACATTGAGATCCCTCATCAAATCCTGTAAAGCCAGCTATGAAGGCAGAATTGTGGCAGACACTAAAAACAATCACAAAGCCTTCTATGGTTATATCAAGAACCTCCATGGCAATACCCAGATTTGCTGTGTGTTACTGCACAATGATACCTCCTATACTGAGCCAACAAATATTGCCAACATATTGGCATACAGATTCAGTGCTAATATTACCCCTCTCTCCCCCCTTAAAGGGCCAATCACAATACCGGAAGAATGCCAGGCACCCAGCATTACTGCAGCACAGGTTAAAGCTGCATTGCCCAAGGCCAAGAATACAGCTTCCATGGGCCCAATAATATCCCTGACTGTGTTCTACATGAACTACAAAGTGAACTGGCACCCCATCTGTGTACCCTGCTCAGTCACAGCCTCACCTCAGGCTTTGTCCCTACCTAATGGCACACTGCTACAGTCATCCCTTTCCATAAAGGGGGAGCACCTACAGACCCTGGGAATTACCGCCCCATTAGCCTGACGAGACTGACATGTAAAGCTATGGAGTGCATCATCTTGGACCTGATTAACAAAGATATAGGAAATCTCCAGACTCTAGACCCCCACGCAATTTGGCTTTGTGAAAGGTAGATCATGCCTGCTCAATCTGGTTGACTTCTTTGAGTCAATCACCAGGGCTGTGGATGAAGGTAAGGCAGTGCATACAGCCTACCTTGATCTGGCCAAGGCCTTTGATACCATTTCTCACTTGGGAATTATTGATAAACTCACCAAACTAGGTATCAACCCCTATATCACTAGGTGGGTTGCAAATTGGCTCACAGATAGAACACACACAGTGTGAAAGTAGCAGACTTCAAGTCAGACTGCCGACCAGTCACGAGTGTATTCCCACAGGGATCAGTCCTGGGTCCTCTCCTGTTTGGCATCTACTTCTCAGAAGTCCAGGCCAACACAAAGGGACTCTGGCTGACCAAGTTCACAGGAGACTGCAAGCTGGGAGCCATTATTAACTCCCCAAGTGATGCAGACATCCTACAGAAAAGCCTCACTGAGACCAATGACTGGTGTCGAAACCATGGCCTTAAGCTTAATGCCAAAAGATGCTTCGTCATTCCCTTTGGTAAAAACTCAGTTCCCATTAATTACCACATCGATGAGAGCTCACTGATGACTGAAGGCATTATAAGAGATCTGGGGATTCAAAGTTGACAGCAACCTCTCCTTCAGCTACCACATTGCCACTGTGGTCAGAAAGTCCTTCTGTGTGGCACATCTCATTACCAAGGGTTTTGCATCCAGGAAAAAAAAGGTCATTGTCTCTCTCTACTCTTCCTTCATTAGACCAATTATCGAGTATAATACCCCATTTGGCATGTACCTCCCTAGACACCTGCAACATCTGGAGAGGCCACAGAAGTACCTTATGAAGAGGATCCTAGACATTAAACACATGTCCTTCATGGACAGACTCAAAAGACTCCAGCTATTCTCTGTCTCATATTGCCTACTTAGAGGCAATCTCTGCTTGACTTACAAAGCCATGTCTGACCCAGCTGTGTTAGAAATGCTACATCTAAAGAAATCCCAATCCCTTTGCACCACATGCTCCAGAGACCTCAACCTTATTGCGACAATCAACAAAACATGCTGGAGGGACAGGTTCCTCACTCAGAGACTGCCCATGCTCTGGAATAGACTTCCCATACATGTCAAGCAGAGCACCTTGCTGTCCCTCTTCAAGAGAAATATTGATGAGTGGATGGGAAATAGAAAGTTCACCTCGGGGATCACTCCAGTGGTTCTACTTGATAGAGGCACTGGGAACTAATGTCAGGCAGCACGATGCCAGGGTAATCCTATGGGTTAGGCTTATAAAGGCTCCAGGGCCATTAGCCTAGTACACACCTATGAACCTATATATGTATGGTTCTTCTGTGTTTTGTTGAACGTATGTTTGATCAACAAATGACAAATAATAAATGATAGGAGTGGTAAATAATGTTCAATGTTTGGTAGCCAAATGTCCAAAATGTTGACAGTCTGTTTCATTGAGAGAGGTGAGTGGGGTTTGAAAGGGGTGATGGTGTTGGTGCGTGTATTTGAGTGTCAGTGTTTGTATTTTAGGGTTAGGGCTGAGGTTAGGTAAGGAGATAAATGTAGTGTTGGTAGTGTGTGTTTGAGTGTCAGTGTATGTATTTTAGGGTTAGGATTTAGGTAATGGGATAAATGTAGTGCTGGTGTGTGTGTTTCTGTGTCTGAGTATTGCTTGTTTAGTAGTAGTGTTACACGGAGGGGTTTTTAAGGTAATATATATATATATATATATATATATATAAGGTTAGGGTTAGAGAAAGGGGCAGGGTTAGGGTTAGCACCCATTACTAAGGTGGTAAAGCTTTACTGCCCACCTAAGTAATGCTATTTCAATATTTCCACACAACCACATCCATTAATATAGTGTAGGGATAATTTCTGGAAGATTCAGAAACCTTGCAAAGGACATGTGCAAAAGAGCTGCAATATCTTGCCTTCTTCTTGCCAGCACTCTTGTAACAAAACTGGATTAATATTATCCTTGATGATAGGAGTTCTGACAAAAACACTCACCTCCCTTCCGAATTTACTTTCAAGTTATTAGGCATGCTACACTTGACTCCTTATCCGGCCTCTTTTTAACCGGCTTCCTCTTTAATTGGTAGTCAAATTTCTGCCATAGTCCTAACAAAAGACAACAGAGAAGAACAACACTTCCACCTCCGCTGGGCTAAATAATGACAGACATTTGAGTCTTAGACTTTATATTCATTACAATAATGCATACTAATACAAATCATGTTATTCTAGCTGATTAATAACCTATAAATATTATTTTGTATGCTTTTTCTGATTAACCACCCATTCATTTATCCAGCCTAAGGTCCGGTCCCAGCAAGACCGGATAAGAGGGAGCCTACTGTAATTAAACCAAGGTCCCTGCTGCTGCTTTCTGAATTTATCCTTTTGTGCCAGGTAGCTGGCTGTGTCAGTGATATTGCATTTGGTAGGTCCTCCGCTATCAGTAAGACATACTAGTGCATTCTACCTTGGAAACTAGACAAAAAAGGTTCTGCAGTATTGATGTATGCAGAAAGGATTATAACCTGCAGATTATTTCGGTATATGGCATTGGTTTTAGTTTTAGTCTGGCACTGACGTCTGAATTAATGCACAGTCACTAAAAGTAAACTGACAGACTATATGCCATATGATATTTCAGGGATTGGGAATGAAGTTCTGTTTTATTACAGCTACTTAATATATAATAAAATCTGCTAAGATTTTTCACTTTGTTTAATGGTATTTCACCCTTTTTTAAAACAAACTTTGAGCTAAAAGGAAATTTTATTTATATGACATGTAAAAATGAATTTTATGTAACATCAGAGTAACTTATAAAACCCTACACTGACCACACATAACATGCACACAGCAGAAGAAAAATATCCTGAGTCATCATTAGGATATAGATGAATGAATGCTGCAGACATTTTTCAAATAAAAAAAAATGGTCAGTATAAAGATGGAACTGTAAAAGCGAGAGTGTAAAAATCCTGAATCTATTACCTTGAACTCCAAATTTTTCAGCTTAGACAAAGAAGTTCAAATGCTTTTCATGGTTACACATGGAAATGAAATGTAGTGAATTATCTCAGCATTACTGAAATGTTGACTCATGTGCCAGAGATGGTGTACAAAGTGATCTATTGTTCTCTGACTAATTTTTCAGACTGCTCTGTGATCAACCTGAGCTGAGTAACATAGCTTATTAATAAGGGAGCACTTTTTTTAACCTCTGAGCATGGATTTTCACAGTTTTGATCTTAGAAAACTCAGCGCACTATAAATTATTTTGTCATTTCCTTGTGAAGTATTGCACTTACAACAGTATCTGGTTTGATATATGAACTGCAAAACTGTGACCCAAACAGCCTTGGTGACCCTGGACAGCTTCACATTTTATACAGCAAATGAAAGAGAACAGAATGACAGCATGACATTTAGCATGGAGGTGGAATGCTGTGGATTTTGATAAACAGTGGCAGGCTTAGTGATGCTTTTGATTAAAGTCACTTTACTTTCTGTAGGATAGTTAGCAGTGCCTGAGAGGCACGTGGTAAAAGGCAGCTGGCTCTTGAGGGACATCAGTTGTTCTGAGGGCAGTCAGAAATGATCCATGCAAACATCACTTGTCTATACAATCAAAAGATGTGACAAGCTGCCAGTGCTGACAACTAGGAACATAATGAAGGTGTGACTGTGTAAAGGGCTAACAGATAAAACTGCTATGGGAAATACCAGACTAGGACTGTACTGAATAAATGCATTGTAAAATGAGCCAAAGCCTGCAGGTCATTTCTTCCCAGAGTTTACGTCTGCTGCAGTTGTCCTTTATAATTATAAATGTTGGATGAGCCTGTGTGAATATGATGAAAGCATGCATCCATTTCTCTGTCTATTCCATACTAGGGTGATGATTTATATTCTGTCAAGCTGCTCGAAAACCCTGCACTAATAACAACCTTCCTGCCTGGCCATTTCAGACAAAACTACATCTTAAGACTGAGCGTAGTGTTTGCTTGTATTATACTCTTGGTTTTCTGCATTATTAAGCATGCACATGCACCTTGCTTACTTAAAAAATATTTCATAAAAGCAGGGTATTCTATCAAGATAGTTACCTAAAGGTTGCTTCTCTGAAGAAAACAACAACAACAAAAAAAAAAAAAAACAAAACAAAAAAAAAATCAGGAAACAGATTTTATGTGGGAGCTTCACTCTCCACACCACCAGAAAGTAAATAAATAAACTCCAGGGTCATGAAGAAATGTAAAATTAACTGGATTATATTATAGTAGATCTCCTGAAATTTGATGCGGTTGGGTAGCGTTCGAAAGGCATGCAGGCGTAAATGGGCGTGCCTTCATTGAAGGTTGGGTGTCGAGCTGGCACCTTGGCATTTCATAAACATCTACTGCCAATCATTAGCAGACCGGAGTTCCGCTGTGGCAACCCCTTACTGGGAAAAGCCGAAAGACAAGCAAACAATACCACTGACAAATTTTCTTAGAAAATGTCAACATATGATAAATGTGTGTAATGACAAAACATATAACACTTACATATATACATATGTGTGTGTGTGTGTGTGTGTGTGTGTGTGTGTGTATGTATATACACATATACATATGCATGAAATCCTTACATACAGTTAAATGTTTGCAATATCTAATGTCTTTAAGGCCTGCAGAAGTGATTGAAAAATCATATGGTCATTTCGGCTAGCATTACTTTGTTGGAGGTGTTGGAACAGTGGAAAATGGAAATTTGTTCTTTCCCCACTGTTGTAAGATCTCAGAGTTTGTATATTTAATTAAGGGGCAGGGGGTGCAGGTGGTGCAGACTGTCTTGCCCCTCTGCAAAAAATGTGAGTTGTATTTATAGGTTCATTTGTTCTTACTAGACTATTCATCTATGAGGATGCTTTGATGTTCATTGTCTTGGTAGTTTTATATTTCAGAGTGCATGCATATGTATATACATCTATATAGGTATGTGTGTGTGTGTGTGTGTGTGTGTGTGTGTGTGTGTGTGTGTGTGTGTGTGTGTGTGTGTGTGTGTCTACTGAATATAACTGAATGACTAAAATGTCGATACTGACCATAAAACTTCAGTAAATCAAATTTTATCATTCTAATATGCATGCACTAAGCAATAATCTAGGTGGAAGCAAAATTAAAAGAAATAAAAAATGTTTTTTGCAGGGGGTAAACCTCCTGCACCCCTATCCCTCTGTTAATTATAATGCCCAAATCACGCAATATCGGGGAAAGGACATATTATCTAACCCAAAAATTGTGTGATTTTGCACACCTGTTAAACATACTGTTTAGTCAGTCAAATTTAAATCGATGCCGACTATAGTTTCACCCAAATTCATACACGTATGTGTGTATATATATATATATATATATATATATATATATATATATATATATGGGTCTACTTTTATTAGTCAAAGTTACATTACTTCGACTAATAAAAGTATGACCCGACTTCCGCAAAAGTGCATTTCAGCGAAAGTGCATTTTCTTGAAAGCCGATTCACCGAAGCACGATACAGTGGAGATTAGGAAACATATCCTTTTCCCCACTGTAGTGTGCTCTTGGAGTTGGTATATTTAAGTAGCAGGGGTGTGGGGGATGCAGGGTGGCTTGCCCCCCTACAAAACAATGTTTTTTGTTTATACAAAATAAAAAAGAACATTGTTTTGCAGGGGGGGGGCAAGCCCCCTGCAACCCCCTCACACCCCAGCTACTTAAATATACCAACTCCAAGATAGCACTACAGTGGGGGAAAGGATATAGTTCTTATCCCCACTGTATTGTGCTTTGGTAAATCGGCTTTCACGAAAGTTCACTTTCGCTGAAGTGTACTTTTGCGGAAGTGGGGCCGCACTTTTGTTGTTCGAAATAATGAAATTTTGAACAAAAAAGTAGACCTATATATATATATATATATATATATATATATATGTATATATATATATATATATATATATATATATATATATATATATATATATATATATATATATATATATACAGGAGCGGCCTTAGGTCAACTGGCGCCCTAGGCAAAAGAGTTGCACGGCGCCCCCCACACCGCGGTATTGTATTTCAAAGTGCTGAGTCATATGTTCCATGATATAGTGGAAAACCTAAGACATTATTCTGTGCAGCTAAGTGCAGAGCCATATAATCCAGGAAAGTGTGTTGAGCTAGAGACATTGCTGTGTTTTACTACTGAAGTGTTATCTAAGAGACTTTTATTTACTAAAAAAAATGAATTTGTAAACGTTGGCTTGTATAGGCCATTATTCACCACAGACGTTTTGTTTGTTTCAAACACATATTTTTTGTAAGTCAATTGTATATTAAACTTTTATTGTGTCTGAGACCCAACTATCTTTAATGTACAGTGTGATTTACACCAGTAAGTCTGATTGGTAAGAACTTAAAAAAAAAAGTCATGCTTGTGGAAAAGTAAAAAGACTATTTGCTATTTCAGTCCTTCAGCATTGTTACTACTTCCCAACAAGAAGTATGGTTTACAGTCTGTATAATTTACAATTATGGCTAAACGAGATGAGATTTAATGAAAGAAACTTGTGTGAATTTACTATAATCTGCTCAGCAGAATGTAACCTGGTAGAAGAGAGCTGGAATCAGGTAAAACATGAAGCTTTTGGAAGGGTAGAGTATGTGAAACACCTGTAGTTTTGCCCATGAAAACATCAGTGTAGCAAACGGTTTTACTTGCACCCACCAGCTATTGAATCGGTCATTGCACTTCACTTAGAGTTGGAAACTTTACTTATTTACCAGGAAGTTCAGTGAAAAGGAAAATGCAATTTGCACAAGGTCAAGTCTGTAGTATTCAGCTGTAGTCACAAATGAAGCTTTTCTCTAAAAAAGGTTCATATTCAATGTCTCTTTACAATCAGATGGGGTATCATCTACTCAGATGGCTTTGACAAAATAGCTGGGTAAAATTTATGTTATTTATTTATTTGACATTTGTTTACTTACCAGGAAGTCTGACAAGGTCAAATTATCCATTTTCAGTGTAGGGCAATATACTGTGACTTAATTTTCAAGAATGACTATCTCCATTTTTGTTATGTACAATTCTTCTCATCACAAAAGTGCAAGTCGCCAGCCGCCACTATTTACCAGGAAGTCTGACAAGGTCAAATTATCCATTTTCAGTGTAGGGCAATATACTGTGACTTAATTTTCAAGAATGACTATCTCCATTTTTGTTATGTACAGTTCTTCTCATCACAAAAGTGCAATTCATGTATGTTTATTTCTCATAAAGTGTAGCTCATTATTTTGTCAATAATGTATTCTGTATGAAAAATTTCTTCTTATAAAATGCAACTTTTGAATTAGTCAATAATGTTGTACAGTATTTGAATTTTGTGTTTATTGGACCTGTAATTATTAATTTCTCCTTGCCTACACACGGCAAAACTACAGGTGTTTCACATACTCTGCCCTTCCAAAAGCTTCATGTTTTACTTGAGTAAGTTACCCTGATAATCAGTCTTTACAGTAGCAAATTACTATCTCCCACAAAAAAAAAAAAAAAAAAAAAGAATATGCTGTAAAAGAATATGCTAATTAATTTTAGAGAATGGGCAAATTGTACATTAAACCCTGATGAAGAACAAACGTTCTCAAGCAAGGTGTTAATGTACAGGTAAAGCCTGCTGGAAAACAAGTCTCCTATTTCATGGTAGCATATTAAGCTGTCATGGAGCTCGGACTGTAAGGAAGCTAATGGCCATCATTATTTTACACTCACTAAGCAATTCTTTTGCTGTTCATTGGACATAAAATAAAAATAAGTACATAATGTTAAAAAAAAGTGTGTGTGTGTGTGTGTGTGTGTGTGTGTGTGTGTGTGTGTGTGTGTGTGTGTATTTATGTTTCTGTCTGCATGTGCAAATGCATGCATGCATGCTTGCTGCATGAAAGAGGAAGTGAGAGTGACCAAGATCGACATCTAGTAGTGACTGCAATTAAACACCTCTCATCCTCTTAGCTTAATAAATCAAGACAAAGGCTGGGTTCAATAAAGCCTACATGGTGCCCTAAAACTGTGTGCACATCATACCATGACACACACATGGTAGAGTGCTGTTATTCATCCAGTAAAGCCGTGTAAACATGGTAAACATCATGGCATGCTAATTATAGCATAAGCAGCTTAATTGTATGCTACTCAACCAATCCAAGATGGAGGAGCTATTCAACAAGCTATAAAGTAATTGTGTAGACTCAGTGCAGGCTTTGCCTGTGAATTCCAAAACCTATTGGAATACAACCACTGAAACTACTCTGCACAGAAACAATGATACAGGCTGCTGTTACTCTTTTATATGTGTGTATGTGCAACAGGCTCAAGTCTATGCTGCTGCTGTTAATAGACCTTGGCCAAAAAGGAGAAGGGTGTTTAAATCCCATTTAACTTTTCATGGTCTGCATGAGGTAGAAATTGTAAAGTGCTACAGGGTGGATAGAGACTCACTACAGGAACTCTGTAGCCTCTGTCATCCTTAACTGACAGCAAGGGCAAATCGATGTGAACCAATACCTGTGGAGATAAAGGTATGTGTAATACTTAGAATATTAGCTACAGGAACCTTCCAGAGACCAACAGTGGATGTGCTGGGGGTGTCACAGGCATCAGCATCAAGGATAATACATCAGTTTTTGAATGCTATGCTACAGCATGCCAGTGACTACATATATTTTCCCAATACACCTAAGGATAGAGGTACAATTACACAGGATTTCTACCCTGTAGCATACTACCCTAAATGCTTGGGTGCCATAGTCTACATGCACATTGAAATCAAAGAACCACCCAGGAAACAGGGAAGGGTGTACATAAACAGAAAGGACGTGCACTCCGTTACCTGCCAGGTCAGGTATTATTGTAAGGGAATCATCCTGAATGTGCATGTTGGCAAACCACGGAGAAGCCATGATTCCTGTATCTGGCAGCACAACTCTCAACTCTATCAGAGGTTTTCTAGGGGGTATATCCCACAGGGTAATTTACTCGAGGATGCAGGTTATGCAATAGAGCAGTGGCTGATAACGCCCATCAGAAAAACACACATACTCACCAGCAGAGACCTCCAAAGCAGACACCCAAGCAACTGCTACCCCAAAACAAAACACGTGCAACACATAGCTCACAAAGCCAGTGCGCCGAACAGTCACAGCCCTTAAGGCTAAACAACACACCTGATACACTTGTAATAGGTGACTCTATCGTCAGGCACACTGACGTCCCGCTCACCAGGCTGAACAAGGAGAAGGTCACGGTGAGCTGCCTGTCGGGCGCGAGGATCCGCCACATAACACAAGCACTCAGGTCACTCCAAGGCAAGTACAAATATGACTCAGTCATTGTCCATGCTGGTGTGAATGACCTGAGATGTACCTCCCTGGACTACATGAAAAGAGACATAGAGGAGCTCCCTGAGCATGTAGCCCAGGCCGGTATGACCCTGATCTTGAGTAGCATCTTACCCTCACCAAGAATGATGCCACAATATGAAGACAAGATGATCAATTTCAGCAATTGGCTTAAGTGTTGGTGTCATTCAAAGGGGATCCAATGCCTGTCAGCCTGAGATGACATGCTCGACAAGCCACAATGCTTCGCTAGGGACGGCTTGCACCTGTCACCCCTGGGCTTTCGGATATTGGCAAAGGCTCTTGCTACCCCCATAGTGCCTTTTTTAGGCAAGGCTCAAAAGACAAACCCACCTCCATAGGTATCACAAGGGATAAGAAACTAAGAGTAATGCTACTCAACGCCAGAAGTCTAAACCTCAAGATGCACGCACTCGAAACTCTCCTTAGCATGGAGAACATCGATATCTGTGCAGTAACAGAAACCTGGTTCAAGGCTCCCGAGAGCACCCCAGCACTACTAGGTTATACCTCATACCATGCTTTTCGGCCCCAAAACTTGGACCGAACCACAAAAGGAGGGGGAGTATCAATATTCATCAAAGATACCCACACCTCCAGGTTGGTGGCACAGCACGAAGCATCAGAGACTATCCTTGTGCAACTAACTGTGGGTAAAACTGCCTTCCAGTTTATAGCCTGCTACAGACCACCCTCCCAAACAGGAATCCCACTCGGCCTTCCTGAGAATACTGGAAAATATGAAGGTCTCTCCAAACACCATTATATTTGGCGACTTCAACTACCCAAACATAGACTGGGAGCATTACTCTAGCTCCAACACCCTAGCCCAAAGGTTCCTAGAATTTATAAACTCAAATGCTATGGAACAACTTGTTACCACTCCCACAAGAGGGGAAAACATACTGGACCTGATCATCACCAACATGGGGACACTATGCTCCAGACCAGAAGTGTATCCCTCACTGGTAAGATCAGACCATAAACTAATCTCACTGGATATTCACATCCCGACCTCACCCCCTGCCCAGAAAACCACAGTGAAAAACTTCTCTAAAGCAAATTTCACACGCCAACCGAGGCAAAATCCTTCAAAGCCCCCGGGCCTGTGGAAAATACGCCCCAGACCGCAGAATCCTTTATAAACGTATTCTATGAACACCTTCAGGAATGCATGGATCATGCAATCCCAAATAAAACCAAGACCCAATCCTCCAAAGGCAGACGTCCTGTCTGGTGGACCCCAGCCATAAACAAACTATACAATAGAAGGAGGAAGCTACTACATGATAGAGCAAAATCCCAAAAAGGGAAGGCATCTCTGATCAGTATTAGCAAAAAACTACGGGCACTCATAAAATCGTCTAAGGCCAGCTTCGAGAGAAAAATTGCACAGGACACTAAGGATAATCACAAGGCTTTCTTTAGTTATGTTAGGAACCTGGGCAGGAATTCCCAGATATGCTCAGAATTAGTCCAAAATGACAAAAAATACACCGAGCCCACAGACATTGCCAACATCCTAGCTGACAGGTTCAGTGCAAACTCCCCCCCCTCCCCACCAAAAGGGCAAATATCTGTCCCAACAGAGTGCTGCCCCCCTGACATCTCAGATGCTCAGGTAAGAGCTGCCCTCTCCAAAGCAAAAAACACAGCATCAATGGGACCAGATGGTGTCCCGGGCTGCGTCCTACATGAACTCCAAGAAGAGCGAAACCCAAACATAAAACTACTGTTCAATCTTAGCCTTACTACAGGATATGTACCCAAAGAGTGGCGTACAGCAACAGTGGTCCCTCTCCACAAAGGTGGTGCCTCAACGGATCCTGGAAACTATCGCCCCATAAGCCTGACTAGCTTGGTCTGCAAAGCTATGGAAAGGATCATCATGGACCTCATAAATAAAGATATTGGGGACCTACAGACACTGGATACTACCCAGTTTGGCTTTGTTAAGGGCAGATCCTGCCTCTTAAACCTGGTCGATTTCTTTGAAACAGTCACCAAGGCCATTGACGAGGGGAAGGTGGTCCACACAGCCTACCTGGACCTCGCAAAGCCTTCGATACAATACCCCACTCGGGCATTATAGATAAGCTCACCAGCTTAAATAAAACCCCTATGTCACTAGATGGGTTGCAAACTGGCTCAAGGACAGAACCCACATGGTTAGAATTGCTGGAGCCATGTCAGACTCCAAACCAATTACAAGTGGCATCCCACAAGGCTCAGTCCTGGGACCTCTCTTGTTCGGTATATATTTCTCGGCGGTACAGGCCAACACGGAAGGACTGTGGCTGACCAAGTTCGCAGATGACTGCAAACTGGGCACCATAATCAACTCTCCAGCCGACACAAACATCCTCCAAAAGGGCCTCATAGAAACAGACAACTGGTGCCAGAGCCATGGCCTCAAGCTAAACGCCAAAAAGTGTATAGTCATCCCCTTTGGCAAAAACAAAGTGCCCACAAATTACCACATAGGTGGTAATCCATTAAGTACAGAAGAAGTCATTAGGGACCTGGGGACCCAAGTTGATAGCAATCTCTCATTTGACAACCACGTGGCCAAAGTGGTTAGAAAAACATTTTATATAGCCCACCTAATCATGAAGGGATTCACATCTAGATCAGGGTAGGTCATCGTGCCTCTTTACTCATCCCTCATCAGGCCCATAATTGAGTACAATGCCCTTTTGGGATGTACCTTACCAGACACCTGCAGCAACTGGAAAGACCCCAAAAGTACCTCACCAAGAGGATCAAAGAGCTCAAACAGATGCCATATGCTGCCCGGTTAAAGAAACTCCAGCTCTACTCAGTGGCATACCGCCTGCTCAGAGGCGATCTGTGCCTGACGTATAAAGCCATGTCCCACCCGGAATTAATGGACATGCTGCACCTCAGAAAATCCAAATCCCATCGAGCTACGCGCAAGAGAGACTTGAACCTCAGCACTGAAATAAATAGGACATGCTGGAGGGACAGATTCATAACCCAGAGGCTCCCTTCACTTTGGAATAAAATCCCAGTCCAGGTTAGGCAGAGTCCCACATTGACTCTCTTCAAGAGGAATCTTGATGAGTGGATGGGAGATCGTAGGTTTACCCCGGCTATCACTTCTGTGTCACTGTTAGACAGAGGCACAGTATACTAACCTCAAAAAAAGGCATAGCAAAATTAATTTAAAATGGGTGGTGAAAGCCAAACACACTCTGGCTAGGCTTATAAATGCCCTAGGGCAGATAGCCTAGTATGAACCTATGAACCTATGAACCTAAGAATGGTATAATAAGGCACACGCTCAAAAAAGAAATATCATAAAGCATGTGTTTGGGCTACAAAAGTCATGGATCCGGTACCTAGATACATCTGGGGGAGCATTGCAGTACAATCCTTGTACTTGTGATGAATCTTTCATGGTCTGGTCTATCCTTCACAATATTATTCTGAGAAAACAGCTAAAGCAAGAACACCAGGAGGAAGGAGCACAAATCAAACCAACACTGGCAAAGTCACCACAGCCACAATCAGGTGAGGAGTCAGAGGGAGAACTACCAGCTACTGTGCATGTTGGTAGATATAGACATGCACAATGTGCCCTCGCTCTGGCCAAGAGACAATAGATAACACACATGCTCACCACCTAAGGGGGAAAAACCTTCATCCTATGCCCTTACATGCAGTAACACTGATGCCAGGCAATGCTCACAACCTTTACTTAACCATGTAATGGCTGTGTACTGCTAGAATCACACAGAGTCAGCCCTGAATGAAAACTCATCTAACTGCTGTACTATCAAGGTAAGTGTTGAACCTGGAATAGGAAAATAAATGGCTAAAAACATAAATTAGTGCCATATCCTGGCATAATATTACTTGCTATTCTAACTTCAGTAGAAAGTGGGTGGTTTTTACAGTAATGGCATTAATATTTGACAGCAGTGACTTATGTCAGTAGATGTGCTCTCTATCAACTAATAGCCCACATGCATCAAATATTTATACCTTACAAAAACATGTAAGAAAGCAGTACAATTTGCAAAAGAGAATCGCAAACATATATATAGTAAGCACTCAGTCAGCTATACACCCTGGTCATCAGACAAAAGACTTATGTATATGTGAATCCAAAAGATCGAAATAAGGATAAGGCACAGTTATCATCATTTGCACATGGTGTTGTTTGGGGAGGGGGTGGCGAGCAGGAGGCCTAGGCTGACACAAAAGGAAGTGAGTGCATGTGAGTAAGACAGACAGGCAGGCAGAAATTTGAATAATGTATCAAATGCCTGCTCAGACTTAATGAGCTGTAAGGCTCATGACTGATGCTTGTAACTATTATGTGTGTGTGTCTGTATGGGCACTTAAGGTGAAACGTGTGTGTGAGTGGCTGGAGGTAGAAATTTGGATAAAGTATCAAATCACCACTAAGTCTTGAGCTGTAAGACTCATGACTGACCCATGTAACTGTTATGTGTGTGTCTGTATGGGCACTCAAGGTGAAACATGTGTGTGCGAGTGACTGCAGGTAGAAATTTAGATAAAGTACCAAATGGCCGCTGAGACTGAATGAGCTGTAATGCTCATGACTGACCCGTGTAACTGTTATGTGTGTGTGTCTGTATGGGCGCTTAAGATGAAATGTGTGTGGGTGAGTGACTGCAAGAACACAGCCAAGCTGTGTGCTAGCTCTACATCCTGAAATGTTGGACAAATGTGAGCTGTGCATGGTAGAGGTGACAGTTCATTGTCATCATCTCTGACTGTGAGAACTGGCTCTGCCAGGAGTTGCATGGCACATCCATGTCTATGGTCAGATGCATTACTGCTACCTGAACATGACTGATGTCTGCTGGACAAGCTGTCCTCCTGAGTACCTCCAGGACCATTACCACATGGCCTACCAATTCTGGGTGTGGACAGCTCAATCACTGATAGGTCAGTGGAAGTAGTGCCACTATGGGAGTATGAATGGCCACAGCCACATTGGCTAACATCACATGATGTGACTGACCTACATCCACATGGATGCCGTTCCCCTCCCAGAAGGTCTTCCATCACAGACACAGTCCATTCCATCTTGTCATTCAACCAATCCACTGAATTAGCCATACAGAGGAAGCAGTTACGCATGTCAACCTGTACCTCATCTACAACCCTAAGCATGTCCTCTGCTGTCCTACTGGAACATGCCTGTGCCTCCATGATGGCCATAAACATACATCGAGTGGCATGTAAAGACACACCAGGATCAGGTGGTAGCATCCTGTGTGAACCCCTAACAGCCCTCCCACATGCCATCTTGCCCACACTTTGGCTATGGCCAGAGTCAACCAGCACTGAAGCCACAGCAACCACACTACCCTGAACAAGTGTGTCACCCTCAATGTGTCAAATATCTGTGGGCTCACCGGAATATGTATGCATAGGCCTACTGGCTGTGTCTGATGGAAATAAAGGGGATGACTGAATGTCAACTTCAGTGTCAGATTCAAGCTCTGCACCCCCCAACTGTGGCTTTGTTTGGCCACCATCATCATCAGAGTCTGCAGGTGGTAAGACTCCTGAACTTCTACTGTCAGGATCACCTGTGATAATAAGCAATAAACACAGGAATGAAATTAATACCTACACTAAAATGTAATGTTATGATAACAGACTAACACTAGTGCCACTATCAGAGATGGTGCAACAATACACATACTCATGACACCCACCTCACACATATGGATAAATGCATACTTCTGACAAATGGTCATCAATATTCAAATAAAAATGTTTGCCTTACCATTTGCAGATGACTCCACACTTGCTGGGTAGGATGGTCCTGAAGAAATTGAAGCAAGGCAAGGAAGCAATCATCACAACTGCAATAACACAGGGGGGCGGTGAATGCACAATTTCTGCCTGTATGCCCATTAACGATACTTTTAACTGAAACTTGGCTGATACGTCCACCCAAAGCCCATCTATAGTGAATAAAAAAGTGTCATTAGCTATATCAATTTATCAATAGGTTCTTCCAAAAATAATATAAAAACCACATGAACTGTTACTTACAATATTTTACTATACAAACAAATCTTACAAATTCACATATGTAAGCTTTCCTGGAATCTCTTCCTAGGACATACTTGTCCTCCCAGAAACATCAGGACCAACGTCAATCACATGTTCTTGTGCATTTTCGACTGATCTGCCTGGATCTCTGATAGTGGACAGGAACTCTTAATTTGGTGTCGGTGGAGGCCCTGTAGCAGTTCCCCCACCCCCATAGCCAGCTGTTCATGGGCAACTACAGCTGCCCTCCTCTGGGTTGATGAAATCATATCAGTGACCCTATGATGCACCTGATCAGTAGTCCTGGTGCATCCCCATATGCCATTTACTTCATTGCTTATCTAGTTCTAAATCTGCATTCTGGCAGCCATATCTCCACATCCTCTCTCAAGCAGAAAGGCCCTCTGTGCCTGAATGCCTGGACTATGATGTCATTTTCTGAGTCACTGAAAGGGAGTTTGCATGGATTTTTACACTTGGATGCCATAATGCTATGTGACTTAAAACAGAGTAGTATACAACACATATGTATCACATAATGAAATTCCTGCTTATATGCACTCATATTTATATTTTCAGCATTAACCACTGGAGACACACAGTTCAGTCATTAAACTTTAAGGTTATGTTGTTGTACCATATCTTACACACACACACACACACACACACACACACACACACACACACACACACACACACACACACACACACACACACACACACACACACACACACACACACACACACACACACACACACACACACACACACACACACACACACACACACACACACACCAATGTTTGCTCCAAAATAAGGAATACCAGTGGAACAGTGTATTGTTTACCACAGAAAGAACAGGATAACTACACAACTTCAAAAGCAAACCTCTTGAAATACAACTTTTGTTGTGGCAACGCACACATGGTAATTGACTCCCCCAACCTCAACACAACAGGCAAATGACAGTTTGTACAATCCATGGAATAACATATAATTACATTGTTATAAATGTTTTCAACTCAATTCTCACAAAACATGTGTTCACATTTAGAATAGAAAAGTCATTTTTTATGCAATTGCCAGTTACCTCTCACTGTGCCTGGAAGCCCCCTGTAAGTGCCTAGAAGCGTATCTTAGAAGCATAACATTCCTGTGTCATTGGCAATATAGTACATTACATTTCCCTGAAATAACATAGGAAGAGTGTAAGATGACCAGTTGTGAAGAAATTTAATAAAGGCTGCCTATCTGAAAAAGTAAAATGCCTGCCAAAAATGCCTGTACCAACAGTGAACTATAAGAAGTGCATACATATAAAGTTCCATTTTCTAATGTATATAAAAATAAATAACATTTTTATCTTTGTAATATGTTAACAAATCTAGAATATACTTTAAAAATACAATCATACCTTAACATGATCAGAAGTCTTCTGTGCAGATAAATTGAAATTAATAGCAATCTTCTCTGTTCTCCACATACACAACTCTCCTCCCCTTCGAGTTCCCTAGCTACATGGTTAACTTTCTATCTGTAGATTCAGACCTCTGAGCATGGTGAAGATGCAAATGAGGTGTGAACTCATTAAAATATCTGAATCCTAAATGTCTGACTTCATGCAGCTGGTGTAAACATAGTGTAGACATTACCTCAGTGTTAGTTGTTTATGGATTGCAATTAATGATTAGTGTGAGGAGAAGAAAGACACAACAGCAATTCAGACTATCTTACCTGCATTGGGTGTGTCACCCAGGATACACTTACAAAGTGTAGAAGTAACTGTAGCAAGCTTTTAAATGGAATTAAGCAGCACACATTTATCATTTTTCTTCACTAATAGCCAAACTCTACTCCCTTTGCTGAAAATTGTATTTTACTGTTATGTAATTTTATCATACATGTTAATGACAATAATACAAAATGCCCTATAGCCTACATGTCTGAGAGTACAGCACAGATAAGAGAAGAATGAACACAATATAAAGCAAAGACAGAGCTGCATTGTTGAAAACAAAATTCATAAATGGTAATGTGATCACTCATTTCACTAAATATGTAAGCTACACATGTACAAACAACTGAGAGTAAACAAGTGTATAAGTCTTGTTAATACTGTGGAGGAAATGGGACTTGCTTGTATGCACAATGATTTGTATTACTGCTGCAAAGTTGTTTCTGTGGCAAAGAAAAATAAGACAGCCTAAGTGTGCTTTGTAGTTTCATTAGTCTGAAAGTTTAAACCCAGACTTGTGTAAAAATCTGTAAGGTATGTTAAAAGGTGATTTGTAATGTTGTTTATGTTTTCTTTTTTCTAAATATTAATATCTGCACAACCCATAGTTTAATGAAAATATGGAGAAACAATTTAAAATTAATAGAAGTTACTTCTGTGATAAAGATTGCATAGACTGAAGCTATGAGCCAAGTGTGTGTGTGTGTCACACCTGGTAAATATGATCAACCCCACAGCACACAGTATATGTAGATCAAGGTTAAATTCTCACATTTATCTTCTAGTGATGAAAACTTATAAACACCTTTTTTACTGTATTAATACATGTTGAACTTTTTCTAATCTCATTTGCGCACTACTGACCTCCATGCAAATATGGTGCAATGGCCCAGACAACAAGCAGACAGTGACAATGTCATAAAAGATACACTATCACATATTTTGCCTTTCATTGCGAAAACTTAATAAGCGGAGTTGTGCACTGGTTAGCAGGCTTCCACAACACCTGCAGATCCAGAACACCTACAGATAATAAGCAGACACTGTCAGTTTCAAAAATATACATTGTAACATGTGGTCTTCTGCCAAGCAAACACGCTAAGTGGTGTTGTGAGGTGATCAATATACTTACACAGTAAAGAATGTGGCAGCAGGTGTAAGTTAGGGGCTATAATGCAGTGGAGCCAGGGTTATAATCTGGCAAACTCAAAAGTTTTATAAATGTTGTTCCACTTTATTTTATAGAAAAATGCACAGTAGATAAACAATTACACCTACAAAAAACTATGTATAGCAGGTAGATTAAGCCAACACAGAATACCATATATATGAATGAATGTGTATATCAGTTCAAATTTGGTTCTAGAATTAAACATTTATGTTCAGAACTTTCCTGTCACACACACACACACACACACACACACACACACACACACACACACACACACACACACACACACACATGGTTAACAGCTCAACTCTTTAATGTGTGTGCATAACTAATGAGCATGTCTGACAAACAAGGTTTCAGTTGCAATGAGCCCTCTGCACAGTAATGACTGTAAATAATATCCCTGTTGGCCAGCCTTCCCTGCGGCAACTGCTATAAGTTCCTGACCACAATACAGTTTATCCAGGGATCTAATCTAGCACATTCCAAATGTTATTCCTGCTTGCCCAATCAATTAAAAAAAAAAAAAGAACAATGTAAAGATAATTATAAATAATAACTACAGCAGTTAGCAGTGTCACCTCACAGCAGGAGGTTTTCTGGCTCGAGTCTTGGCTGGAGCACCTTCTGTGTGGTGTCTGCATGTCCTCCCTGTGGTCAAATGAGTTTTAAAGACATGCAGTAGGTGCATATGTGTGTGCCTTCTGTAAAGGTTGGGCACCGGCCTGCCAACTCTAATCTGTAAAAAGTCTACAGCCAATCAATCTGTGGACTGGTGAACTGCTGTGGTGTCCCTTAACGCAAGAATCCAAAAGACAGTTTTTATGTATAGCACTGGAGATCATATGAATTATATGTGAAACTGAGGGTATAATGACAATTGTTTCTGTACTTGTGTCTTTTCTGCCATGGGATGGACTTCATAATTTAATGATAGTCTGATACATAAATGCATAAATCAACACCTTGTCATGTCATACACATACATGGTTACCACTCAGTCTTTCATGTATCCATATTAATGAGCATGTCTGACAAGCATTTCTTCTGTGGCATGGATAACAAAATACCAATCTGGAAGAATATGTTTATTCTATTTTACATAGATTTGAATCCTGTATTGCACTAATGTCTTTTATCAGTGTGTAAAGCCATGCAAAAAATGTGTCAGGTCCTAAAATTTATACACCCAAATACACATCTGAAAAGTTAAGTCATCTAACAGGTACAGCAGCATCCAACTCATAAACTAATACCAACTGTTACATTACCCTTCCTAATTCATAAAATGCCCTTCTCTCTGTTTGCCATTGTTGCTTTCCACCTAACATCATGCAAATACGGTTGACATTGTTGTGCAGATTTGAGCACTATCCATAAATGGAATAACATGGATTGGTGGGAAAATACTATAACTGTTGCTGTATGACCTGTATGGATATGGCAGGGGCAAAAAAGGAAGGTGCCCAATTTAGGGCTGAAAGATGGGGTATAGGGGAGTCCATAATCTTTATTGGACTCCTTGCAAAGCACTACAGCTGTAGGCTATTGCAGGGGGACTGTACATGGTCTCAACAGAAATCAGAAGCTTGCAATAGTTTTGCCAAGGCTGTCTCCAGTGTGACTGGCATTCCATGCTCTGGACAGCAATGCAGGCCCATTTCAATGACCTGAAAAGGTGCAAGCAGGTGCAACTCATTCAGAGGCTGGATGAGTTTAGGACTGCTTACATTCCACAGTTGTGGATATAGCAAAGACTGGCATGCATAACGCTCTTCTCATTTTTTCTTTTTTTTTTATTTTACAGCCACCCATGAGATTGCAGTGAGCAAAGAGGGTGATGCTGAACATTTAGAAAGATTAAGAGAAACAAGGGGTATTTATGCAGCACAAAATAATTATAATTCTATCAAAAGTATTGCTCTTCTATACATTAGCAGCAAATTAAGGATGCATATCGTAACTGTAATCCATGCTTCATTCTGTAGCTCAAGGCAATTGTAGTAATCAGTTGAAATAGTGTATTCAGATGTTGTGGATTCAAATCCCACAGATAACAACTATATCATAAACTAAGTTAAAAATAAATTTTATAAAAATTTCAAGTAAATTGGCATAAATACTATGCTGTTAACTTATCTGTATTATTTTAAAAAAATATATGCAATATATGCATATTGTAAGGATTACTTGCAGCAATTATCAGTCCTAATTTGTAGTTTTTAAACAGTGTAATTAATGTAAAAGTAAACATATTTATATCATAGTAATTTATTGTATGTGACAGATGATGGTTTTAATTATCTAAAACAAGTGATGCCAGAAGCGAGTTCCAGATATACCAAAGAATTTATTGTTAGCGCTTTTGTTAATTCACAATCCACAATGAACTTCATCAGACAACATTTCCCAAGAACGATCACCATTAAATAAGTCTGCTAATTATACAATTAAGAATTCAATTCATTAAGAGGAACCTTAGTTTAAAGTTATAGTGCTGTTTTTATAAAACTAAATATCATGTTTGTAAAGTTTTTGTAAAAACAACTTCCATCCTTTATAAAACCAACACCAAATATGTAAAAATTATAAACAACCACCCATAAAAAGACTTTTGGATATACATGCTCATCTTGTATTAAACAAATACTACTGACCATATAAGCATCAATGTACATTCCAATATTATCTTTCCAAATATTTTAACTTCAGCACATTTAATAGAACAATATTCATTAAGCCCCGGTGGGGCATAAGCATTAGTCTTTAGCTGCCACAACAATTCCAGTTCTTCTAGTTTCAACTCCCATAGTCCTCCTCTGATACTCTTACTAACCTGTTCAATGATGGTAAATACAAACTTGTGTGTGGGGTTAGTTGATATATGCTTAGCTAGTGCATTTGTGGCACATCCTTTAGTTATGTGATATAAGTGTTCATAAATCCTTTGTTTGAAAGCCTGCTCAGTTTTGCCAATGTAATAACCATCTCATTGTTGGCACAATGCAAGGTAGATAATGCCAGTCGTTTCACAATTAAATTTTCCTTTGATTTTGTATTTTATGTTACAGATGCTAAACTCATTGCCCACTCTTATGTATTTACAATAGCCACGCTGACCACACTTTTTCATACCCCATTGTCCATGGTTTACTGGATGGTGCCTTTCTAAAATACTTTTTAGGTTAGGGCCTTTTTTGTAAATTATATGCAGCCTTTCACCTAAACTTCTAACTGTGGCAATGTCTTCCCTAATAAATGTCAAATTTTTAACCAAAATACTCTTTATTTCAGGGGCATCAGTCGAGAACATCATAAGGAAACTCAAGGTGTTTTTGGAATCAGAATTTATATCAACAATGGAGCTAATTTTTGAAGTAGTGCCTGAGTGGTCCTCCCTATGCCCCTTCCAGAGTATTGGTTGAAACTGCCCTAGGTTTCCCTTTCTACTGACCTCGTCCATCAATTGCTCAAATAATTGTTATGGGTACCCTATTTTTGTAAACATGCTTTTTAAGTTGTTACATTCAAGATAGAAGTCAGTATCTGTAGAGACCATTCTGGCAGCTCTCACTGGTTGCCCTTTAATATGAGCACATCCACTCATGCATGAATTGTGCCATCCCAAATAGAACCAAGATGCTCTCCTCCAAACACAGGAAGCCAATCTGGTGGTCCCCTGCCATAAACAAACTTTACAACAAAAGGAAGAAACTGTTGCAGGAAAGAGGAAAATCCCAGGATGCAAAAAACTCCCTTACCAGCCTCAGTAAGATGCTGAATCCCTCAAAATCCACCAAAGCTAGTTACGAAAATAAAATTGCCAAAGATTCCAAAGACAACCGCAAGGCATTCTATAACTATGTCAGGAATCTAAATGGCAATGCTCAGATCTGCTCTGAGCTACAGCAAAATGGCATTAAATATACTGATTCCAAGGATATTGCCAATATCCTGGCAGATCAATTCAGTGCCAACTTCACCCTCCTCTCACCCCCTAAATGGCCCATCTCAATACCGAAGGATTGCCAAATTCTGGTAATAACGGCCACACAGGTAAAAAATGCACTCTCCAATACTAAGAATACAGCGTCCATGGGACCAGATGACATCCCGGGCTGTGTAATACATGAACTACAAAATGAACTGGAACCTAACTTAAGTGTCATGTTTAATCATACCCTCACCTCAGGCTTTGTGCCCACTGAATGGCGCAGAGCTACAGTTATCCCACTCCACAAGGGGGGATCCACCTCGGATCCTGGGAACTACCGCCCCATCAGTCTGACGAGCCTGATCTGCAAGGCCATGGAGTGTATTATCATGGAACTTATAAACAAAGACACTGGCAACCTTAAAACACTGGACCCCACCCAGTTTGGGTTTGTGAAGGGCTGATCTTGTCTCCTGAACCTAATTGACTTCTTCAAATCAGTTTCCAGAGCTGTGCACGAGGGTAAGGCAGTCCACACAGCCTATCTGGACCTTGGTAAGGCTTTTGACACCACCCCCCACTCTTGAATCATAGATAAACTTACTAAACTGGGCATTAATCCCTATGTCACTCGATGGGTTGCCAACTGGCTTACTGACAGAACCCACACTGTAAAAGTAGTTGACTCCAAATCCAGCTCCAGACAAGTGACAAGTGGAGTACCTCAGGGTTCAGTCCTGGGACCTCTCTTGTTTGGCATCTACTTCTCTGAAGTACAGGCCAACACTAATGGACTCTGGCTAACAAAGTTCGCAGATGACTGCAAACTGGGAGCCATTATTGAATCCCCGAATGATGTGGATACTCTACAAAAGGGCTTTACAGAAACAGATGCTTGGTGCCAGAGCCATGGGCTCAAGCTCAATGCCAAGAAATGTATAGTTATCCCCTTTGGGAAAAAACATGTACCCGTGAATTACCACATAGGTGGCAGTACACCAAACACTGAAAGTGTGATAAGAGACTTAGGGACACAGGTGGACAGCGGTCTCACCTTCAATAACAACATCACCACAACAGTCAGAAAATCCTTCTATGTGGCACACATCATCACTAAGGGCTTTTCATCAAGAAAAAGGAGGTCATTGTCCCACTGTACTCATCCCTCATTAGACCCATTATAGAATACAATGCCCCATTTGTTATGTACCTCTTAAGACATCTGCAACAATTGGAAAGGCCGCAGAAATACCTCACTAAAAGAATCACAGGCCTAAAGCAGATGCCCTATGCTGACCTCCTTAAAAAACTCCAGCTATACTCTGTCACATATCGTCTACTCCGTGGCGATCTCTGCTTAACATACAAGGCCATGTCAAACCCAGAGCTGTTGGACATGCTACACTTAAAGAAATCCCAATCCCTCAGATCCACACACTCCAGGGATCTAAACCTTGTCATCAAAATAAACAAAACATGCTGGAGGGATAGTTTCCTGACCCAGAGATTCCCCATACATGTCAAGCAGAGCGCTGCTTTGGCCCTCTTCAAAAGGAACCTTGATGGTTGGATGGGAGAAAGGAAATTCACCCCGGGGATCACGTCAGTCACCCTGCTAGACAGGGGTCCAGGAAAGTAAATAGTGTGGGAAGAAATAGCCAGGGAATTGTTATGGCTAGGCTTGTATAGGCCCTAGGGCCAATAGCCTAGTACCAACCTATGAACCTATGAACCTATAACTGCCTTCTTCTGATGGAATGGGTGGCTACTCTGAAAGTGCAGGAAGGAATTAAAATAGGTGGTCTTTCTCTATATTCGGGCTGCATATCTATGATTTACCCTGTCTTTATTTAGTTGTAAATCTAAGAAATTAATAGATTCAGTGTCATATTGGAAGGCGAACTGTAAAAAGTCAGTAAGACTTGTAATTTCATTCACAAAATTTTTAGCTGTATTAGCTGTCCCTTTCCAAATAAAAAAACATGTCATCTTGGTAACATGAGTAACAGATGACATTTTCTTTGTAGGTAGAATTTTTAAAAAGAAGTTCCCTCTCCCAGTATGCCTTAATGCAATTCGCAAAGGTTCCCCCACAAGGGGAACCCATAGCTTTTCGGGTTTTTTGCAAAAAATATTCTTAATTAAATAAGATGAAGGTATTAGATAATGCTAGTTCAAGAAGGATCTCCAATAAATTAATCTCCCCTCCATCAGCTCCTTTCAGAAAAAGAAAGTCACGTACCCATTGTATGCCTAATTTCTGGGGTATGACAATATATAAATCCTTTATTTCAACTGTCAAAAAGCAATAATTTGCAATGAAATCTATTTTGTTAATGCTTTCTAAAAAACCCCAGGAATCTCGACAAATTTGAGCCTCGGTATTGAGAAATGGTTTAACTTTTCTGTCCACTAACTTGGCACAAGCATAAGTGATTGATTTTTTACCGTCTACAGTGGGTCAAAAAGGGGGGGGTTAGTAAGGCAATTATGGATCTTGGGTGTGCAAAAGATTACTGGAATTACAGGTGCTGCCATTGGCAAATAGTTATATGTGTCAACATTCCAATATTATCTTTCCAAAGATTTTAACTTCAACATACATTTAATAGAACAATATTCATTAAGCCCCAGTGGGGCATAAGCATTAGTCTTTAACTGCCACAACAATTCTGATTCTTCTAGTTTTAACTTCCATGGTCCTCCTCTGATACTCTTACTAACCTGTTCAATGATGGTAAATTCAGCAACTGGCAAGCAGTACCCCCGCTCAAATGAGCAAATGGAACATTCCTTTGAGATCAATGAGGAAAAAGCTTTCCAACTGTCCACACCTTGATGGAGTGAAGGTATTAGAAACAAGCAACAATGCAATAACAGCTATTTACCATTGGAAAATTCAGCTACCGTAAACTATGACCATCAGGATTTTCCAGAGGGACACAACAAACAACAGCAGCAATACAATGTGAGGCAGCCCAAACAGCTATGGAAGAGGCAGAATCCTGTCCTTATAAATACCCAAGGCGATTTTAAAAATATACAATTATTCTTCCTTTAATGTCCCTGAAGAACTGGCAAATATTTTGAATAAAGGATTTACATTTGTGCCTCACAGTAGAATAAAATGTTAACTATTTTGGAAAGTGATACTTATAGTAAAGTAACATTGAATGAAATCAATGGTGCATATAGATATATAAAATCATTGCTCAATGACTTATTTATTGAAAACAGCATTAATGTTGACACATATAACTATTTGTCAATGGCAGCACCTGGGATTTCAATAATCTTTGGCATGCCCAAGATCCATAATTGCCTTACTAACCCCCCTTTTCGACCCATTGTTGACAGTAGAAAATCAATCACATATGCTTGTGCCAAGTTAGTGGACAGCAAAGTTAAACCATTTCTCAATACCAAGTCTCAGATTTGTCGTGATTCCAGGGTTTTTTTTTAGAAAGCATTAACAAAATAGATTTCAATGCAAATTATGGGTTTTTGACAGCTGACGTAAAGGATTTATATACTGTCATACCCCAGGAGCTAAGCATACAATGGGTACGTGACTTTATTTTTCTGAAAGGAGCTGATAGAAGGGAGATTAATCTAGTGGATACCCTTCTTGATCTAGTTTTATCTAAAAACTTAATCTTATTTAATACAAAATATTTTTTGCAAAAAAACAGGATAGCTATGGGTTCCGCTTGTGGGGGAAGCTTTGCGAATTGCATTATGGCATACTGGGAGAGGGAACTTCTTTTCAAAAATTCTACCTACAAAGAAAATGTCATCTGGTACACGTTACCAAGATGGCATGTTTTTTATTTGGAAAAGGTCAGCTAATACAGCTAAACATTTTGTGAATGAAATTACAAGTCTTACTGACTTTTTACAGTTCATCTTCCAATGTGACACTGAATCTATTAATTTCTTAGATTTACAACTAAATAAAGAAGGGTAAATCATAGATATGCAGCCCGAATATAGAGAAAGACCACCTATTTTAATTCCTTCCTGCACTTCCAGAGCAGCCACCCATTCCATCAGAAGAAGGCAGTTATTAAAGGGCAACCAGTGAGAGCTGCCAGAATGGTCTCTACAGATACTGACTTCTATCTTGAATGTAACAACTTAAAAAGTATGTTTACTAAAAGAGGATACCCATCACAATTATTTGAGCAATTGATGGACGAGGTCAGTAGAAAAAGAAACCTAGGGCATTTTCAAACTATACACTGGAAGGGGCATAGGGAGGACCACTCAGACACTACTTCAAAAATTAGCTCCAATGTTGATATAAATTCTGATGCCAAAAACACCTTGAGTTTCCTTATGATGTTCTTAACTGATGCCCCTGAAATAAAGAATATTTTGGTTAAAAATTGGACATTTATTAGGGAAGACATTGCCACACTTAGAAGTTTAGGTGAAAGGCCACATATAATTTACAAAAAAGGCCCTAACCTAAAAAGTATTTTAGAAAGGCACCATCCAGTAAACCATGGACAATGGGGTATGAAAAAGTGTGGTCAGCGTGGCTATTGTAAATACATAAGAGTGGGCAATGAGTTTAGCATCTGTAACATAAAATACAAAATCAAAGGAAAATTTAATTGTGAAAAGACTGGCATTATCTACCTTGCATTGTGCCAACAATGTGATGGTTATTACATTGGAAAAACTGAGCAGGCTTTCAAACAAAGGATTTATGAACATTTATATCATATAACTAAAGGATGTACCACAGACACTAGCTAAGCATATATCAACTAACCCCACACACAGGTTTGTATTTATCATCATTGAACAGGTTAGTAACAGTATCAGGGGAGGACCATGGGAGTTAAAACTAGAAGAATCGGAATTGTTGTGGCAGCTAAAGACTAATGCTTATGCCCCACCGGGGCTTAATGAATATTGTTCTATTAAATGTATGCTGAAGTTAAAATCTTTGTAAAGATAATATTGGAATGTACATTGATGCTTATATGGTCAGTAGTATTTGTTTAATACAAGATGAACATGTATGTCCAAAAGTCTTTTTATGGGGTAGTTGTTTATAATTTTAACATAAATTAATATTTAGTTTTACAAAAACAGCACTATAACTTTAAACTAATGCTCCTCTTAATGAATTGAATTCTTGATTGTATAATTAGCAGACTTATTTAATGGTGATCATTCTTGGGAGATGTCTGATGATGTTCATTGTGGAATGTGAATGAACGAAATCTCTAACAATAAATTCTTTGGGATATTTGGAACCCTTTTCTGGCATCACTTGTTTTAGTTGGTTGAACATTTGTTTGTTTTTTATGGTTTTAATTATCTTTTTTTTTTCTGTTTTATACCACCCCTTATCTCTCCCTTTTTTATTTTTATATATGAGTTCACAATGTTCCGATGTCATTACTTTTTGACAAATGACTAAATGTTTTCCAGCATAGGGAGGTAGGCCAACCAGTGTGGCTCAGCCTGCCACCCCACCAATTGCTGCCACCACACCAGCATCCAGCACATCTGGGACCCAACCTGGCAGTGCAGCTTCTGCAAGCTCTGCACTACCTGGGCCCTCAACATCAGATAGTATTACCCCAGCAGTTGGTGCAGTGGAACCCTCCCGGAGTATTGGTGGGGGTGGTGAATTTGTGACCTGCCATGAAATGCCAGGCATTTTGCAGGAGGTCATAGAAAGTACCATTTGTGGAATCCTCATCTGGATGGAGAATATGCTCACTGGAATGCTTAGGAAAAGAAAACATTAAGCACGTACACAGCAAGTTCAGGAAGGAGACGGTTATGACAATTCTAAGAGTGAGGACTAGATTCACAAAGTCCCCAATATTGTTGGGCATGGGCTTTAATGTCCCCTCCCTATCCCCAAGTATGGTGTCTTCTAACCTTTTGTATCCCTCACCATCCCTGTCTTGTTTATCCTCTTTGTCTGCAACTGTTTCCTCGCTTACCCTACTTATCTGGCCCTGACATAATTATGTCCCTTACTCAATATTCCTCTCTTACTGTAATAAAATAAAAAAATGGGCACCTGTCCCACAAAAAAAGATATAATTCCATACACAGCTCTCCAATTTGCACATGTGTCTTCTCGACATTCTTGATTCGGTCCAGTTGGCTATACAACATGATTGCATTGCTGTCACCCTTGTAGAGGTGACAGTCCAAATTCATCCAATAGTCTATTTATGTTCATTTTGCAGTGCTGAAAAAATGGACAGCTATGGGTCATTACTAATTCCAGCATGCACATTCCAACATTTATTCCCTTTGTTCATCACCCTGACCACTTTATCTGGTCAAAAAAGAAAATCACACACCACACACACATAAATAATAAATCACTAATGAAGCCCTTCACATTTTGTCCTATATGTTTGTGTGGAGTTTGACATTATGCACCACTGCAAAATGACAGTGAATGGCTCTTCACAGCCTATGGTATGGTGTGGTTACCTACATGCAATGTTGCTTAAACCCACTGCACTAAGGAAACCCACAGTTAAAGCAGAACAAATGCACTCATTTTAAATATTTCCTGTAATATTTATTTAGATTGATGAATGTATCAGTTTGTACATTCACATGTGTACTGTTGACATAAGTCAATTGAGTGGTATTCATTATTATACAGTACTACACTGTAGTCATTCCCTCTCACATTTGCCAAAAATATCACATGTAATTATTTAATTACATCATGAATGCATATGTTCAAAAATTATATTGAGCTAGATTTGAACGCTGTATCATCTATACTCAAAATAAGAGAATACTGCTGTTACACCTTCTGCCACAAAGACAGCTAGGTAACAGGTATTTTTATTATACTCAGTACTGTCCAATGTGTTGACTGCCATGCCTCTCTGCTTAGCGTTTTTGTGCAGAGGAAGGCAAACCAATAGAAGTAATAATATTTTCTCAATAAAGCAGAGAACTAAATTTGCTTGTTGCTTAACACCAAGCAAATGGGGAAAGCAGTGCAAATAGTTTTCAGTGTCATAAAATGTATGACACAATATTTGCAATATAAAGTACATTATGAACACCGTAGTATCTGTTAATTATTTCTACCATAGCCAATATGGATAAGTACTTCTCAAGTTCAATTAGTAGTCATCAAATATGTATCTGGCATGTGGAAACACTTTGCCATTGATCATGCAAACCAGTTGTTCGGCGGCGCATTATAGAAAGAGCTGATTAGCCTGTATTACATATGTTAATGCCCATTTAGTCTTCATCCCATTAAAATCCATGTAAAAACACATTTTACTGACTGAAAACATATTTACACTCAGTCATGTGTGCCTTGCAACCATTCACTTGAAAATTGGTATTGCAGTGCTAGTTTCCAAATGTCAATAATACTACAGGAATAAATAGCCAAACTACATTGTTACATCATCTAAACCTTTATACTGACAATAGACATTCAGATTGTCTTATGCATTCATTAATGTGGACAGCAATTCTTCACAAATATGAACACTGTACATACACAGTTGCACCCATGCTGATAACAAAAATGTGTGTGTCTGTATGTGACAATAAGTGCGTAATATACACAACATACTGAGAAACTGCTGCACATGTCTCATTTCTGCTGCACGCATTCCTGACAGTTTTTTGCATCTAGTTTGACAAGCTGTCTCTTAAAGTATACCTGCACATTGGAAACACAACAGGGAATAGTATATCCACACTTTACTAGCCACTGTCATAACAGGATATATTACCCAAATCAAATAATGATGATGGCATCATCTATAAAGACCAATATGACAGGGTAAAAACATACTTCAAGGGTGTTGCAGTGATTAACTGCTGTGTTTTGAAGATGGGAATAAAATATTTGCATGTGTGTTAAATTGCTACAGCAACTACGTTATGTGTGTGTGTCTCTATGTATGTGTAAGTGAGTGTGCATAGTCAGAAGGACATCAGTTTGTATTCTACTACCATCAATATACTCACATGCAGAACTAATATCTTGAGAGTCATATATGACTACCCAGCCATTTCATACAGAACTTACATCTTCTTGCAAACATCCAGTGAAGATGTCATCCAATAAAAAATTCTTCAGCAGCAGTGTAAAAGTCGGACTTGTGCCATATGGCTTGCATTAAGTACTGAGTTCTCTAGCTGGTGTAACTAGATAAGTACAGATTTTAATCTCTCTGCAATCACCTGGTGTGTGTGTGTGTGTGTGTGTGTGTGTGTGTGTGTGTGTGTGTGTGTGTGTGTGTGTGTGTGTGTGTGTGTGTGTGTGTGTGTGTGTGTGTGTGTGTGTGTGTGTGTGTGTGTGTGTGTGTGTGTGTGTGTGTACTCAGAACAGCAAAAGTGTGCATTCCACAGGCAAAAATCCAGTCCCACAGAGAGCAAATAATTTTAACAGTTGTACATGGATGCCCAATCATTTCATACAGGCCTCCCAACATCTTCACACAAACATCCAATGAGGATATCATCCATTATAAATTGTCCAGCAACAGTATAAAAGTCAAACTTGTGCTATGGTGCTTGGGTTAAGTACTGAGATTTCCAGCTGTTGTAGCTAGTTAGGCAGAGTATCTAATCTCACTGTAATCAATGTGTGTGTGTGTGTATGTGTGTGTGTGTGTGTGTGTGTGTGTGTCTGTGTGTGTATGTGTGTGTAGTCAGAACAGTATGAGTCTGTATCCTACTGTCAACAATCCAGTCCCATGGAAAGCAAATATTATGACAGTCATACATACCTACACATCCCTTTCATACAGGCCTCCTGACATCTTCTGCTTATGTCATCTGCTATAAAGTATTGTATGACACTATAAAAGTCACACTTGTGCTGTGCTGCTTGTGTTAAGTATTGCGTTTCCTAGATAATTATGTAGGGGTTCTAGTCTCACTACGGTAAATTGGTGTGTGTGTGTGTGTATTTGTGTTCATTTACTTCACATTTAAAAGACAATTTTTATAACAGGATGTGAGGCACTCATACTACCATCTTCTTCTCAGCAGACATCGCTCATGTCATCAGCTATAAAGTAAAGTTTGACAGTGGTGCTTGCATTAAGTACTTTCTCCTGTACATAGGTAGGGGTTCTAATCTGATTGCAGTCAGTTGTTGTGTTTATTCAAAAATCAGTATGTGACAATTTTAGAATGGCATGTGAGTCCACAGCTATGTCTGCCACTCATATGAACATCTTCTTGTAACATACACTAATGACGTCATGCTGTAAAAGTGCACTCTAACATTATTCAATTAATCTTGTACTGTGGCAATAATGTTAAGTACTGTGTTATCAAGCTTCTGTAAAGAGATACGTAGGGGTTCTAAACTAACAGCAGGCAACTTGAGTGTGTATCCATTCAAATAATGTTTTTGAGAGAATTTTACACAAAGATGTGATTTTATATCCATGTAAGACACTCAACCCTACATGTTCTTTTCAGCATACAATGATGCTATCATACTCTATAAAGTGCAATGTGACAGTGTTAAAGTCAGGCATTTGTGGTTGTGCTACTGTTACATTGTATGGAATTTAGCTTATATGCCTACACTGGTGTAATGTTCAGACCCAGTCTACTGCTGTTTGTATTGTTGGTGGTACATTATGGTCATTCATTGATCTTTTGAATCACTTTTCATTTCACTACCATTTAGGAGATCCTTTGATGTAGCCCCATGTATTCAACATCCCTTTTTTTCCCCTCTAGCCACATCACATCCTTCCTGCAGAGGAGGAGAGGATGTCCTCATGTCAAAGATGCATATGCACATCATGAAGCAGAATACTTCTATGAGCCTCTGCAAGCCATCTCCAGAACACTGGATGTGTGATTGCTAATTTTGTCTGCAATCAAACAAATGCACACATATGCACTTAGCCTTACTATCTTCCATTATATAAATATGGAGAGTTTCCTTTAAATGTTATAATACTGTCTAAGATTTTATGTGATGTTGAGCATTAGCTTAGTCATGACCTATGACCCCATGAGCATTTCACACATCAGTGTTACTGTCATCATGTGCTATGTTGAGGTGTATATCTACAGTATGCCTACAAGAGTGTATTGCAGTCTATGATGTTAGAAATGTATTGATGCCTGCTGCTACCATTTCATTATGTGTTCCTTCTATAACAGCTGTAGTAATAGTAGTAATAGGCTTCCTGAGAACTGCTGACACAGGATGAAATTATGTATATTGTTGGCTTACAAAGGCATGTGTTTTGTAGTGAAGCAGATGAACATTCTACTCCATTTTCATTCAACCATCACATTTACACTTGCATTATGGCACAGGTGTGCATGTGTATACCTACCTTCATTAAATGCTCTGTGACATACATCAGTATAAATGCATGCTGATTACATGAGCACATAAGTCTTGTTTCATCCACATATTGTAATGCTGTAATATACACAAAAATATCACGTTTGATTCAATTGCAACCTTGTAGAATTCATTGTATGTGCAATTGTGTCGCTAATCCCAAGGATTATTGAGGTGGTCAGAAACACCATTGTGTGACTATCAGCATTTGTGTCAGTAAATATTCTGTATGTGCCACAACCAACCCATTTGTAATGTGTCCTTATACAGTATCAGGCTGTTCAAACACAGCTTTCCAATAGGCATATGTTTGTGCAATTGATGTAATTACATGCAATTTGTACAGTTGTAAGACTGTGTGAACAGTACCACTGTGTGACATGTGATGCATAACCAAGGCTGTATTTGGAGGTGTTGTCACAAATCATTTATTTACATAAGTGTGAAATATTAAGGGGAATACACAAATAAACGCAGAGCTGTTTGAGGATGCCACCAGCCATACTCAACCAGAGAAAATATACCCTCTGCTATGTGACAGTCATCTCATACTTCAAACCCCTGTTGCTGGTTGCCATCAGCCAAAGTATACATGCAAATATTACTTAGCTTACCTTCTCAGGAGATCTGCTCATCTGTGCATGCTTTAAGGCTAAAAACACAGAATCACTGGACACTGATAATATCCCAGGTTGCCTATAGTGTGACTTAAAATCTGATGTAGCAGACACAACAGGGTCCCTACTTCAACACAGCCTTCAGACAGCCTATTTTGTTACAGAAATGTGTACAGCAACAGTCATTCATCTGAACAAGGGAGAGGGGGTATCACCTGATGTAGGGACTTATAGAACCATAATCCTTAATCTCATCATCTGTGAGGCAGACCAACAAGTCACCATGGACCTTATCAAAAAGGACACAGATAACCTCCCAACTGTGTACCAGACCCATGTTTGAGTTGTTAAGGCTATAACATGTCTGTTAAATCTGTTTTATGTCTTCAAGAAGGTCACAAAGGGCATGCATGAGGAAAAGACTATCATCCCATGTAACTCGACCTGTCCGAGGCATTTGACACAAATCCACACTCAGATATTACAGAGAAACTGTATCAAGTGGGCATAAACAACTACATCACCAAGTGGATAGACAAATGGATCACATACATGATACATAATGTTGAATTGTGCGAAGTCACCTCTAACTACAGCTATTGACTAGGTCCATAGCTCAGGATACTGTACTAGGCCCTTTCCTGTTCCTTATTTAAGTCTCTGAAGTCAAAACAAACTTAAACATCTTTAGTCTAACCAGCTTTGGTGACAACTGCAAATTGTGGACAGTCATTGAATCCAAGAATGGTATTGGTATAATGCATATAGTATTAACACACACAAATGTTTGTTAGACACAGTAGCTAAACAAATATCATGGTTAGTTCCTGTATAAAAGCAAATACACAAGCTAATTATAATATAGACAGCACACCCCTATGACTAGACCAACTGACACGTGACCTAGGTACTCAGGTAGACAAGCATGTGACCACAGTGGTGACTAATCCCTTGGATGCAGCACAATTCCTGAGTATGGGCACACCATCCACATCAAAGGGCATAATAGTCCCATTGTTGTCAGCCCTCATCACATCAATGATTGAGTACAGTGTACTCTTTTGCATGTACCTCACCACACATCTTCCAGGGATGATTTACTCAAGTGTTATCACTTATGCCATAGTGGGCTTCCACACACCTTTTTGGTTATACATAAGGATTCTTTGTAATGCATAACCATTAGGAGTTGACAGTGCAGAACTCCCTTCAAGGTGTTATGCAACATGCATGTGTGATATATGTTCCTGTGATGCACCCAGTAAATACATAGCACACTGACAACATTGATGGCATGGGTTATATTCATGCAAGTGTATTTTGGCACATATATACCATGTAAACCTGTCAGCTAGCCAGGATTGCTCTTAATTTAAACTACAGGTGTAACACTGTCCCTCTTAATACCTCCTAAAAGTGGTAATTTTTGAGGAAGGTGTGCTAGATTACTCATTGATTACTGAATAATCATTACAATTGTGCACATGTTTTACAGAACATGTACAATAAGTCACAATCATATATTTTATGTCAATGACATTGATTGATGGTGGTACTATTATGGTATTGTCCATGATTGTGTGCGCTTCAGTCTATTGTTGTCCAATAGTCTATGGTGAGATTACATTCATATTCCAGCAAATCACTTTGCACATCTTCGCAATATGCACTTACCCCCTATTGTATATACAGTCCTTGATAAATGTCCTCTCCAGTGATAATGACAGGGTGCTTATATCATAACCAGTCATCTCCACTGATATTTGACCTTGTGTGACACTGACATAATATACATAACTATATGATGATATGACTGTACCCACACAAGAACTGTAAACAGCAGTACTTATTGTATTATGTACATATGTGATTACTGTTCATGCTACAACTGTCTTGTCTTCATGGTGTACGTTCATTGACATGCCCTCATCTGCTGTACATTACTATGTTTCACTTGTCCTCTTACCCTTTCTTTATTCCTACCATTCATGTGTGTAGCACTTTTCAATATGCACACTTCACCAGAATAGTGTATTTATATTACAGTCTATGTAACCATTAAGATCACCACCAATATTTTATATTCTGTATGCCTAAAACAGTTTTGCACAGTACTCTGCACTGACTTCAAATTTTTATAATATGTTAGAACTTTATTCATTGTCCTATATTAACCTCTGGTAGTTATTGTTACTGTCTGTACAATCATGCAGAACTAATTTGCTCGTAGGTAAACATGTCTGCATGTCTGGAGGTGTTTGCACTGCTTTACATGGCTTCCTGGCTGACAACACTATTGCTGGCCACAAAACCACTCTTGTATCTGTATAAGTGAAATGTGTGGCATGCATATGCAATTAGCGCTGCTGCTCATTATGCAAACACATAAACTCCATGTAGGCTTTGCACAAAGCCTACATGCAGTTTATATTCCCCAGGAACATTTAAAATAATAGTGGGACAAAGGTACAAAAATAGAAAGACATTTTAAATATTGTTCTTATAAAATTAGAAAGGTGCTAGAATAACAGGATTTGTTTTAACATATATTTTCTAAAAGAGATGAAATCTGAAACTCAGATGTAAATCATCATTTAGTGACTTCAACCTACAATGATTGGCCAGCAAAACAAAAATGTTATGAGAAACAAACCAAAAAAAATATCTAGACAGTTGAGAGGTATGCAGGAATGGAACTTTTAATGGCTGACTTTATTAACTGTGTTTAGTCATGTGTGTTTTAAATGTATACTTCTTCTAAATATGTGTGCATACCTCCCAACCGTAGCAAATAACTCATTTTATACTGAGTTTTGGGGTCCAACTAATGGGGTGCCATGAATCCCGAGTGGCACCCTTTCATTTCCGACTTTTCACCCAACTTCTTTTCTTATTTTTAAATGTTTCCCGGTTTTGAGCTGACGTCATCACATACGCAATGGCGTCAGCTCCATCAGGGCTACCAGCCTGTCGGAATCGAGCTCAACAGCTCAGTGCACACATTTCTGGCATCACACCATTTCCAGACTTGAATGGATGTACGCACGAGTGGGGAAACAGTTTTCAAATATGGATCTATCCAAGTAAACGGTGAATTCTCTCTCTCTTATCTGAGGTGACGAGTGGGTACTGGGAAGTCCATAGAGAACATGGAATGACTCAACGAGTAGGAAACATGTTTTTTCTTATTTTTTCTGCGAGCAGAGCAAACATATTCCATTCTGCTATGTGTGTGTGTATGTGTGTGTGTGTGTGTGTGTGTGTGTGTATATGCGCGTGTGTGTGTGTGTGTGTGTGTGTGTGTGTGTGTGTGTGTGTGTGTGTGTGTGTGATGTGAGACTTTGCACATTTGGGTTTTATGGTTAAAGTTTGAGTTTGTGTATATCTGACTGGGAGTTGACTGGATTTGCAGAGTTTGGATATGCATCCTTGTTGTGCAATGTGTTGTTTTTCAGTCCTAGTTTTTAGATTGCTTGTGGTATGATCATTATGTGTTTAGATAATTCAGTTTATACATACAACCACAGTTGCATGCCATCCTAAAGAACTGTAATATTCAGTATGTCAAGGTTGAAATAAGGGAAGAAGACAGGGAATTCTTCAAGCCTCCTCCAAGCTTGTACCCACAGAAATCATATTTAGAAACAGAAAAAGACTTAAAGGAAACAAGTCCATACCATTAGAGGGAGAAAAAACTAATAGAGATTGAGAGGCAAATAGATGCCCTAAACAAACTACTTAGTAGGCTTATTTGAACTGAAATGGCAGTCTCACTCCTTGGAATTCATGAAACTTGTTCCAGGTGCAGGCGTAGCGTCAGCGTTCTTACACCAAATATGGCCACAGAGCAATTGAGGTACGAGCTGTTTTCACATGCTCTACCAGCATACACTACACCCGCACAACTCCCGAGCCTTGTATGCTAATTACCCCATGTGCAGCAGTGTAGTATGCAAATGAAGGTATGTAGCGATTCAGGAAGTGGTGCAGGCATAGTGTAAGCAAACAGAAATGTAAACTGTAAAAAAAATGGTTTACATTTTTGCAAACATAAAATCGGAGCATTGACAGCCGATCAAACACATGTATTATAATGTTAATATATGCCAATGGCTAAATATACAGCCATTGGCATAAAAAAAATGTACAAAATATAAAATTAACATTTAATATATATATAGTCACACTATCGTGATGTGGAAGTGCAGGGCAGCAGTGCGCAAAGGGGATCGTAAGGAATATATAAAAATATAGAATAAAACTTCAATGAAACACATAACACGATTCCCCCATAATAGTCAATGGCAGGCATGCTACACCATACTCATGGCACAAGGGTTGCTAAGGGGCAGTGACAGTGTTATGCGCAGTAGCTAGGAATTAGTAGGCAATGCCATGCAAATAAGAGGAGTAATAGTGAATCGCAGATTCCCCGCTGGTGTAAGGATGCACATCACAGAGTAGCGTTATAACACCGAGGTGAGCTCTTGAGATAAAGATGACATAAAGAGAGGGATGTGTCGCCATTGCTGTAAGCACAATGGAGCATTGCTAAACCGGTCTGCCCCTAGCTAGGCAAAGCTGCAGGATAGGGGTGTGTCGAATTGCCCATAGCTATGCTTATCTGAGAGTACACAAGGTAACTGAGTATGCATGTGAACAGAGATGAAAACACACATAAACCCGGTAAATGAGTATGCGCGTTGCTCACTGCAGCTGAAACAGGAAGGATATAGGAAAGAAATAAGGAAATGCTGTAGCAGTGAAATTGGAGTACAAATGATTAATTGACACCTAGGAGTCTATAGTGGGCCATTGACAACAGCTAACAAGGCTGCAAGCAGCTACCTGCAGAACAGGGAAGGGGAGGGGCTTTACTGCAAAGAAAACAGCAAAGTGTCAAAGCAGAACAAGAGTGAAATGCAGTATATCAGCTACAAGGCACATTTTGCCATGACTGGGTAGGGAAAGTACAAAACAAGGAAGACGGCAGGTGGATGCATGCCTGATAATGGGAGGGGATCCAGGTCTAAAAGTGAATTAAAAAGCAACAGAGTAATCAAGGCAGGCAAGTAGATCTCCACAGTAAAGGCCCCACACTTGCAGTACTCATTGCAAAACCCATAATTAAGACATGCAGCAGCTGGAATAGTTCATACACACCCACTTACATCAGCAGCATCCATAGCACAATACTATAAAGTGTGAAAGCACCTCACACACATTTGTGTATTCCCATACACTCTGCACCAGTGGTGTATACAGATGGGGAGCTTTTATTATGTACATGTTAGGGGCTGCCTTAGCTTTGATCCACCAGCATGTGTTGGAGACTGAAGGTGGTGTGGAGGATGATGCACATGACCACCGCAGGCACCAGAGGTGGAGGAGAGTGTGCAGACCCAGGCTAACCTACCAGGGGTTACATGATCTGGAGATAGTAGAACGTTACATGGTGGACAGGGTCACCCTACAGCAACTTGTGGAGCTGTACCGGCCACACCTCAGAGCCAAAACAAACAGAGGGGAACCCATCCCAGTGGATACGAAGGTATGTATAAGCCTGAGAATACTAGCTACAGGTACCTTTCAAAGACCGACTGAGGATATCATGGGTATCTCACAGGCATCAGCATCCAGTGTAGTACACCAGTTCCTGGATGCCATGTTACCACATGCCAATGAGTACATATACTTCCCCTGAATGCAGGAGGAGTTGGCCAGCAATATGCATCTCTTCCACCATTTGGCCGAATACCCGGAGGTACTGGGTGCAATAGACTGCACGCACATAAATATCAAGTCACCACCCGGTGAGCAGGGAAGGTGCTACATAAACCACAAGGGGTACCCCTCCATCAACTGCCAGGTCATGTGCAATGCCCAGGGCATTATCATGGATGTGTGTGCTTGCAGCCCTGGAAGCTATCACAACTCCCACATCTGGCATGCCTCACAGCTGTATCTGTTATTTGCCAGGGGGGACATTCCAAATGGCCACCTGGTGGGGGATGCTGGCTATGCACTGGAACCGTGGATGATGACTCCCATCAGAAATGCACACACACCCATGCAGGAATACCATAATGAGGTACACGGTACACGCACAAACCAGAATCATCATAGAGTGTGTGTTTGGGATGCTGAAATCATGGTTCTGTTGCTTGGACATATCTGGTGGAGCCTTGCAGTGCTCTCCAGGCATGTGTGCCCACATCTTCATAGTGTGTGCCATTCTACACAATATGGTCCTGCGGAAACAGCTGCAGCAAGGACAGATCGGTGAAGGCGCTCACAGCCCACCACCATTGCCCAGGGCCCCACAGGCACAGAGGTACTCAGACCATGAACACCCTGAGCCAGTCCCAGTAGGCAGACGGAGGTGTGCCCAGTATGCCCATGCCTTGGCAAAGAGGGAACATATAGCACACACATTGACAGTGTAGGAACCTAGGGACTGACACCTTTCTCCACCTGCACACACAGTAAAAATGGATGGCACACACACAAGATTACCTGTAAATTGTCATACACAGGCAGTCTACTGTGTGCATCCAACATAGGCAGCCCTCAACTATTGCACACACAACAGCCATCGGGACAAGGTAAGTCAACACCTAAACACTAAATTAAGCTATCAGCATATGCAGATACTGTATATATAGATTCATAGGTAGGTACTTGGCCAACCGCCAGAGGCCATTCATAAGGCCAGCCAAAATGTGTCAGCGTTTGCCACCCCATTGAGTCATTAACCATCCCTCTGTGGAGCAGAGCCAATGGTGGGATCCCTGGGGTGAATCTACTGTTCCCCATCCACCCTACAAGGTTTCTCTTGCAGAATGTTAGTGAGGGGCCCTGTAAAATGTAGTTAGGGATGTTGTTCCAAAGTATGGGGAGTGTCTGTGACAGGAAGCTGTCCCTCCAGCATCTTCCGGTTATTGTTGTGGCAAGGTCAGCTCACTACAGTGTGTGGCTCACTGTGACATGGATTCCCATAGGTGGAGCATATCCATCAAGCCTGAGTTCGACATGGCTGTGTTGGTCAGTGGAGATCATCTCTGGGTAAACGAGATGCCACTGAGTAAAGCAGGAATTTATTCAGTCCGGCTGCATAGGTCATATGTTGGAGGCCAGTATTCCCCTTGGTGAGGTACATTCGTGGACCCCCAGCTGTTGGACGTGTCCTCTGAGGTGCATCCCACATGCATTATCATACCCTATGATGGGACTGATGAGTGATGAGTATAGGGGACACTATAACCCCAGTATGTCTAGATGGGAATCCTTTAGTAGTCAGATGGCCTACATAGAAGGATGCCCTAACTATTGTGGAGATATGATTATCACAGGGGAGATCACTATCTACCTTATTTCCCAGATACCCCATTACCTCAACTGTATTAAAGTGGCTAATGCTCATGTCTTAATATGTGGGTGCCAAGTCCACAATGGAATGACCATGCAGTTAGTGGCACTTGGCTGGAGGCCATGTTGTTGGCACCCTGTGATGTTCTCTGTGAGGCCCCCTGAGGGATGTCCGTGTCAGCTGGACTATCAGTTATGACTCCCAGTTTGCAGTCATTGCCAAATTGGTCTGTCGTAGTCCACCTGTGTTTGCCTGTACATCTGAGACGTATATGCCAAACAGTAGGGCTCCCAGGAATGAGTCCTGTGGGACACCAGTCGTGACTGTTCAACAGTTTTACCTGGAGACCGTTAGTCGTACCATGTGGGTTGTGTGTGTAAGCCCGTTGGCAACCCAACCTGTGATGTATGGGTGAATGTACAGGCTGGTGTGTTTGTCAATAATACCTGAGTGGGGCATGGTGTCAAAAGCCTTTGTGAGGTCCAGGTAGTATGTGTGAACCACCTCCCATGTCATCTAATGTCTTGGTGACTGTATGTAAGACGTTAAACAGGTTCAGTAGGCATGAACTGCATTCAACCAAGCTGACCTGGGTTGGGTCACATGTTCAAAGGTTACCAATGTCATTGTTAATGAGTGCCATGAGGATGCAAACCATACCATTGCAGACCAAGCTAGTGAGATTTATGGGGTGGCAGTTACCATGGTCAGTTGTGATTTTTCCGTGATGGAGTGGAATAACCATTGCCACATACCATTGTATGGGCATGTAGCCTGTGGAGAGGCTGAGGTAGGAATGCTTAATTAGGTGGGGGCAGGTTGTCTTGTACAGTTTGCAAGATGCAGTCTGGGTCAACATCTGCCTCTATTGACGCTGTGTTCTGCTGTTAGCGAGGGCCATTTCCACCTGTGTGTCTCTGATGGTTAGGATACTGTACCTTTCGGGTAGTGTTGTGGGCTCTTTAGGGGTGAAGTATGCACCGAATATATCTGCAAGGATGTTGGCAATATCAGTAGGGTCAGCATATTTTGTGCTATATTTCACTGGCACAGTGCAAATCTGTGTGTCACCATGTAGATCCTTGACATAGCCAAAAAAGGCTTTGTGGTTATCTTTTGAATCCTTGCGTATTCTCCTGCTGATGTTAGCCTTGGATGATGTCATGAGGGACCTATGTATCATACTAATAGTGGTCACGGATGTCTGCCCTTCGTGGGATTTGCTGTGTGTCTGTAACACTGTCCTACATCTATAGTATAGCCTGTTTATTGCAGAGGTCCACCAGACCGGTGTCCTTGTCTAGGATGAGTGAGTCTTGGTTTACCAGCGATGGCACGATCCATACATCCATGTAGGTGCTTATAGACTGCATTTGTAAATCTGTCTGTATCTGGAGCAGTGTTTCCCCTTAGCGTGGGGGCTGAGAAACCCCCCACCCATGTCACTACTAGTGTAAATTTAGCTGTAGGATAGGTATGCACTGTGGTATCCGTGGGTGAGGGAGATGCTAGGGTGTGGAAACAGTGAATAGTTCATGGTCAGATCTAACCAATGACCGATTAACCTCCACTGTGGTGCACCTGTTGCCCATGTTGGTGATGACCACATTTAGTAGCTTCCACCCCACATTAGGGAGGTTACCACCTGATACAGGGCATATGAGGTGATACATTCCAGGAAGCACTGGTCCTGGAAGTGAGTACTGGAGTACGTTTCCCAGTTAATGGTATAGTAGTTGACATTGACCAGTGCCAGGGTGTGCATTAGGACTGCCGTGTTCTCCACTGTCTCCAGGTAGGTAGAGTGGAGGTCCTGGGTCATGGAGGATGATCTGTAGCAGACCACATTCCACATTGCTGTTGTGGCTGATGTTAGCTGCACATGGATGATCACAGAGGTATCATGCAGCCCCACTAACCTGGAGGTGTAGGTATCCCTGATGAATATGGATACAGCCCCTCCATGTCTGTCAGTCCATGTTCCATGGCTGAAATGTGTGGTATGGGTTGTAGTCTGGTAGTGCTGGTGTGTACTAAGGAGCCTTAAGACAGATTGCAGTTAATGCACAGATGTTGATGTTGTCCATCCTGAGGAGTGCTGTGAGTGCATGCATGTTGTGATCACAACCCCTGGTACTGAGTAGCATAAACCTCATTGAATCTGCTATTGTGCTGTTTACAGAGCTGGTATTCACCTTTGGGACTCTCTTAGATAAGGCACCATGGGGGCGCCAATAGCCTTGGCCAGTATTCCAAAGTGTAAGGCTGACACATAAGTCGGTATGGTATCATTGCATGCATGTTCCCCATCTGTGCTTGTTTTTCATCTCCCCTGTAGGTAACGCAGTGGTAAGCAATAGAAAGCCTTAAACTTACACAAGTCTTCTATCTTCCAAGATAGGTATTTGGAGTGACTAAGTATCAGTGTTCTGTATGTTTTTGCTGTACTCAACTGTTTCCTGACTACATGGTGAGTTCACATTGTATATTGTGATCTGAAGGTCTGTTTATTCACATATTATGGCTGTGATGGCCTGCACATCAGAGGTTCACAAATAGCCTACTATCTATCCACCCAAGGGCAATTAGAAGCATAGCAACAGTGTGTTGGCCTTCCCCGTACCACTGATGAAGTAACTGAGCCTCTGTCAAGCATAGCCAGTGAAGCAATTCCAGGCAGAGTTGCTGGAAGCTGTTGAAGACTGGGGTTGTGGAGGGTGATAGGTGCACTTAATGATCTAAAGAGGGCATGTTAATGTGGCAATTCAACACCATTCAATTCCCACAACAGGTCTTGCAGCTATCAAATTGGACAGGCTCCCCCACCCCCTGGCTGTATGGTTCTGGGACACAGGATCCCAGGGGTGTATAGTCTGTTACCCATTCACACAACAAGGTTTCCCTTGAAGTGTGTCAGTGAGGGGCTATGCCTAATGTAGTTAGGAATGTAATGTATTGTCTCACAGTACATTTGTTATATGTTGTTATGTCAAGAGTACGTGAAGCTCAGTGAGTTTGGGGGCTCCCGCCCTTTGCTTAGCCTAGCTTACACATAGAAATAATCTAAATAGGAAATAGGTGGAAGCAACGTTAATGTCAACAGTGTAATGGTTACAGCATCCGCATAGTATCTGTGCATTCGAGGTTACAATCCCGATAAAGGCAGGAATGTTTATCATGTGCAAAAGTATACCTTAACCACAGCTTGCATATATAGGTAGCAATTGTCTGTATAATAAACATTCGAATCACCCATATAAGCCCATGTGTGCAGGAGAGTATAGTCAACAGAGAATGTAATGTCATGTCAGGACATAGTGAGATGTTACGTCACTGACAGGTATATATCCGGAGTAGTTAGCGGATGTGGCCATGTTTGCGCGCACAGGTTATACGTTACAATGTTTGTTTAACTGTGTTTAACCACTGCTATAATGTCACACAAACACTTTTAAACATGCTTACAACTGCTTAAATGAGCATTACTCTGCAGTAAAAAACATTCGTAAAGCATCGCAGGTGTCGAACTCTGGACCATGCACACTATAGTTATGGGACATACCACTAAGCCATCCGAGGTGTACACATTTTTCATGGTCCTGAGACTACACCTTATACCATATGCATTTCACTGTAATGATCACAAATGGGACAGCGGCCTTATGTACATATGTACAGTACATTGTAATGTACTGTAGTTTGTGAACCAACAGTAGTAACCTGATTAAAGTGTAGCTATCATTCTAAGCCTTTTGGTTTAAGCACTTGGGCTTCAGACCAGTTGTTTTACATTAAGAAAGTTTGTGGTCTGCACTGTTGTGGCAGGACAGGTAGCTTACATCCTTCTAAGTTGGGAACTGCTGATTGAAGGCTCAGTGTCTGTTATTCTAAAAGCATATTAGTTCTGGTTTAAGCACTTGGGCTTCAGGCCAGTTATTTTACATTAAGAAGGTTCGTGGTCTGCACTCTTGTGGGAGGAGACGCTGGATGCTGCCCTTCTGAGCTGGGAATTTCTGGTTAAAGGCTTATATTGCCTGCATATTTGAACTGTTTCTTACAGAAATTGGTGCACCTTGTTTGATGTGGCATAGACTAGATCCAGGCCTGCTGAATTTAGCTTTGTTTGCATAACTTGAGCACTAATCCAGGCCTTCTTAAAAGTATTCAATTGTATTTATTACTGCTTGGTAGTAACCTGATTAAAGTGTAGCTATCATTCTAAGCCTTTTGGTTTAAGCACTTGGGCTTCAGACCAGTTGTTTTACATTAAGAAGGTTTGTGGTCTGCACTGTTGTGGCAGGACAGGTAGCTTACATCCTTCTAAGTTGGGAACTGCTGATTGAAGGCTCAGTGTCTGTTATTCTAAAAATGTATTAGTTCTGGTTTAAGCACTTTGGCTTCAGGCCAGTTATTTTACATTAAGAAGGTTCATGGTCTGCACTCTTGTGGGAGGAGAGGCTGGACTCTGCCCTTCTAAGCTGGAAATTTCTGGTTAAAGGCTTATAGTGCCTGCATATTTGAACTGTTTCATACTGAAATTGGTGCACCTTGCTTGCTGTAGCATAGACTAGTTATATGCCTGCTGAATCTAGTTTTGTTTGTATAACTTGAGCACTAATCCAGGACTTCTTTTTTGGAGAAGGTTCCCCTGCACCCCAGTGGCAGGAGTGTGCAGTTAGAACTTGTCTGATTGAAGACTACAGGAACAGGGCTCAGTTTTGAGATTTTTTTACTGGTTAATTGGGTAATTTGTTTAAAAGCCTTTTCTGATTGCTTGTAGTCATCTAAAGCTGTTTTAAGTGTATTTTTACTGTTTGTAGTCGTTTAAAGCTGTTTTAAGTGTATTTTTCACTGTTTTTGCCTTATCTTTTCAAAAAAAAATGTTTTTCCTTGTTTCTCACCTTTCTAAGGTAGTATAGTCCAGTTTTCAGGCTAGTGCTGAATTCAGGGCTGTGTTACAATTTTCTGAGTTGCCCATACCTTACTTGGCTAGAGGGAGGTTTCTCTGTTCACCTGTGAGTGAGGGAGCTTTGAGCAGCCATCTGTCCCTGGAGGAGTGGTTCCAGCCCAGAAGTTAGTAGTTTATAGGCCATTTGGGGCTAATTTCTATCTCTTTCATTTCCATGCTGTAAAAACTGTGGTTGCAAGGTTTTGCATGTCCGGGCAGTGCTGGTTAGCTAGGGCTAACTTTTTCCTGGCTCCACCAAGTCTCCTCATCAGTTTTTCCATTGAAAGTAGTCTAACTCTCAACCTAAGCACTTAAAAAGCATCCTACAGTCCAGCACTTGCTCAGACCTAATAGCAAGCACTAATATACCCCGACACTTGATTGCCCAGCAGGGCAAGGCTCATTATTCACCCCTCACCAACCAAACAACTAAGCAGCTCACCCTACTATTCAGGCATGACCAAAGGGCAATTTTAGGTATACTCTCCAGTCCAGCTGGTGAACCTAGGTATCCTGAGGCAATGTTAATACTGCCTCATGTACACAGACAACCCTCTCCTCCTACCACAAAACATTAACATATGTGAGAGATGCAATTATATAGCTAAATTGGAGGCTAAGCTCTCTCCACACAAGACTGGAACAGGCAGTTATGAGGAGAAGGTTAACACTTGCACCACACCTCCAGCCTCACATAGACATACTAAACTAGCACTAGCAAAAAATACACATAAATACACAAAATCATACTTGAAGGGTCTAAATAAAAACCTGCAAAAGCATCACAGACCTCCAAAGCAGACACCCAAAAAACCTGCACCTCCCGCCACAAACCAGACAACACATAAAACACAAAAACAGTGTGAAGCACAATCACAGCCCATAAGGCAAAATAACATACCTAACACACTAGTAATAGATGACTGTATTGTCAGACACACTGACGTCCCACTCACTAGGCTGGGCAAGGAGAAGGTTACTGTTAGCTGCCTGTCGGAGCCAGAATCCGCCACATAACACAAGCAATCAGGTCACTCCAGAACAAGTACAAATATGACTCTGTCATTGTTCATGTTGGTGTGAATGACCTGAGATGTACCTCCCTGGACTACATGAAAAGAGACATGGAAGAGCTCTCTGATCATGTAGCCCAGGCAGGTATGACCCTGACCCTGAGTACCATCCTGCCCTCACCAAGAATGATACCGCAGTATAAAGAAAAAATGATCAATTTCAACAACTGGCTAAGCTTCTGGTGTCATTCAAAGGGGATCCAGTGTCTGTCAGCCTGGGATGACAGGCCTCATTGCTTCACAAGAGACGGCTTGCACCTGTCACCCCTAGGCTTTCGAATACTGGCCAAGGCTGTTGCTGCCTCCATAGTGCCTGTTTTAGGCAATGCTCAAAAGTTAAACCCACCTCCGTAAACAGCAAAAGTAAAAAAAAATGTGGGTTATGCTACTCAACGCCAGGAGTTTAACTCTCAAAATGCATGAGCTCGAAGCATCCTCAGTAGGGAGAATATTGACATCTGTGCAGTAACTGAAACCTGGTTCAAGGCTCCACAGAGCACCCCAGCACTACTGGGCTACAACTCATACCACACATTTCGGCCACAGAACATGGACTGAAACACAAAAGGAGGGGGTGTATCCATATTCATCAAGGATACCTACAACTCCAGGTTAGTGGTGCAGCATGATAACTCCGAGATCATCCATGTGCAACTAACATCAGGCAAATCTGCAATGCAAATTGTGGCCTGCTACAGATCATCCTTCATGACCCAGGAACACCACTCCGCCTTTCTGGAGACACTGGAAAACATGAAGGCCCTACCGAACACCCTGATATTGGGTGATTTCAATTACCCTACCATTAACTGGGAAAACCACTCCACTCCCAGGTCCAGCGCTTCCTGGAATTTATCAACTCAAATGCCCTGGATCAGCTGGTAAACTCCCCTACCAGAGGTGAAAACATATTGGACCTGGTCATCACCAACATGGGCGACAGGTGTTCCACACCAGAGGTCAACCCGTCACTGGTTAGATCCGACCATAAACTAATCACTCTGGATGCCCACACCACACCACCACCTCCAACCAAGGAAACCACAGTGAAAAACTTTTCTATAGCAAACTTCACCTTACTTAAGACAGAGGTGGTAAGTTTCACAGCCTCCATGCTAAAGGATAACAATGTCCAAGATGCAGGAGCCTTTACAAATGCAGTCTATGAGCACCTACAAGGATGCATGGATCGTGCCATCCCTAGCAAAACCAAGACTCACTCCCCTAAGAGAAGGAAACCAGTCAGGTGGACCCCTGCCATAAACAGGCTATACAATAGAAGGAGTAAACTAGTTAAAAAAAAAGCAAATCCCAAGAAGGAAAGACATCCCTGATCAGTATCAGTAAGAAACTAAGGCCCCTCATAAAATCCTCCAAGGCTAACTTTGAAAGAAAAATAGCCAAGGATTCAAAAGATAACCACAAAGCCTTCTTTAGCTATGTCAAGAATCTAAGTGGCAATTGGCAGATATGCTCTGAGCTAGTGCAAAATAGCACAAAATATACTGAGCCCACTGATAATGCCAACATCCTGGCAGAAAGATTCAGTGCAAACTTCACCCCCTCTCACCCCCAAAAAGGCCCATAACAATACTGGAAATGTGTAGTGTCCCAGAAATCACAGAAGCACAGGTGAAAACAGCCCTTTCAAAAGCCAAAAGCACAGTGTCAGTGTGGCCAGATGGTGTCCCAGGCTGCATCTTGCACGAACTACAGAACGAACTAACCCCCACCTAAATACTCTGTTCAACTTCAGCCTCTCCACAGGCTACGTGCCCATAGAATGGCGCACAGCAATGGTTATTGCGCTCCACAAATGAGGGGCCACAACTGACCCTGGTAACTATCGCCCCATAAGCTTGACTAGCCTGGTCTGCAAGGCTATGGAGTGCATCATCATGGAACTCATTAACAAAGACATTGGGAACCTTCAACACTTGACCCGATCCAGTTCGCCTTTGTTAAGGGCAGATCATGCCTACTAAACCTGGTTGACTTCTTTGAGACAGTCACCAAGGCCATAGATGAGGGGAAAGTAGTTCACACAGCCTACCTTGACCTTGCCAAGGCTTTTGACACCATTCCCCACTCAGGAATTATAGAAAAACTCACCAGACCGAACATAAACCCCTACATCTTGAGATGGGCTGCCAACAGGCTTACAGACAGAACTCACACAGTAAGAATAGTGGGCTCCAGGTCCGACTCTAAACTAGTCACAAGTGGTGTCCCACAAGGCTCGGTCCTGGGACCCCTACTGTTCAGCATATACTTTTCAGAAGTACAGGCAAACACAGGAGGACTAGACTATGGCTAACCAAGTTCACCGATGACTGCAAACTAGGAGCCATAATTGACTCTCTGGCTGACACGGACATTCTCCAAAAGGGCCTTACTGAGACGTACACCTGGTGTCAAAGTCATGGTCTCAAGCTAAATGTCAAAAAATGGATAGTCATCCCGTTTGGGAAAAACAAAACACCCATGAATTACCACATAGGTGACAGCCCCCTTAATACAAAAGAGGTAATAAGAGATCTGGGGACCCAGGTAGATAGTAATCTCTCTATTGACAACCATATTGTCAAAGTAGTTAGGAAATCCTTCTATGTAGCCCATCAAAATACTAAAGGGTTTACATCTAGAAATAAAGAGGTTATAGTGCCCCTCTACTTGTCACTCATCAGACCCATCATAGAGTACAATGCCCCGTTTGGGATGTACCTCACAAGACACTTCCAACAGCTGGAAAGACCAAAAAAGTACCTCACCAAGAGGATTACTGGTCTCAAATATATGCCCTATGCAGCCCGACTGGAAAAACTCCAGCTGTACTGAGTGGCATATTGCTTACTCAGAGGTGATCTCTGCCTGACTTACAAAGCCATGTCCAACTCAGAACTGATTGACGTGCTCCACCTAAAGAAATCCAAGTCACTGCGAGCCACTCACTCTAGTGAGCTAAACCTCGCTACAACAATAAATAGAACATGTTGGAGGGATAGATTCCTGTCACAGAGACTCCCCATGCTTTGGAATAAAATTCCTAACTACATTAGGCAGAGCCCCTCACTAACACTCTTCAAGAGAAACCTTGATGAGTGGATGGGTAACAGAAAATACACCCCTGGGATCACTTCATTGGCTCTTCTTGACAGAGGCTCAGTTAATTAATCAATGGAGCAGCGAAAGCTGACACACTCTGACTAGGCTTATAAATGCCCTTGGGCAGATAGCCTAGTACCTACCTATGAACCTATGAACTTATGAACACATTCCAGTCTACAGATGTATTACTGTTACAAACTAATGCAATATATATATATATATATATATATATATATATATATATATATATATATATATATATATATATATATACATATATCTGTATATATGTCAGTGATGTCTGCACAAAGATATATATATATATTATACAGTTACAGCTATAGCTATATATATATATATATATATATATATATATATATATATATATATATATATATACGCATCTATGAACACACTTCATGACACAGAACCACTTCAAAGGAATTGGAGTATACACAAAACACATGCAGCTCTGGTATTATAACAATTAATATTAACTTAAGTCACCAGAGAAGGGGTGGTTGTTGTGTATGTGAATATTGGGGTGGGGGAGGAATGATAGGTAATGCAATCATGCATCAAGGAGGGCCAGGGTCAGATGTCCAATAAGTGAACTGGAGGGGCATATATGGAATATGGAGACAATATAAAAAGGACATAAAGCAAGAACCTTACTCATTCATAATACACCCGGTCATGTCACATTGGAACACCTACTTTCACAAACATATGAACATTAACATATATCAGGCATATGTACACCAACTGATTGTCACATATGTTTTCAGTAGTGAGGAATGTCTGTAGTACAATGTATATTCTAAACACCATAACATTTGTGCATATCTCAGATGCCTTAGTAAGTAGTAAGGTCAGTGACTGTGGTGTTCATGGTCCCGGGTTCAAGACCTGCAAGGGCTGTTAGGTTATTGTGAGGGTCAGAATAAGGGCTTTTGGATGCAGGTGGATTAAAGCACTCTTAAGCAGTTGTAAGCAGGTTTCCACGTGTTTGCGCGACTGTATGTGGCGCTGAAACACGGTAAACAGAGAACAGTGTTTGACCTTTGCTTAACGTCGCACACACCACGGGCAAACTTGCTCATAACCGTGTAAATGTGCGTTATTCACACCTTCCCTACCAGTGCCTACTCTGAGAGGTAAAATAATCACACCTTGCAGGAGTAAAACCCGCAACCATGTACTCCATCCTCCTATTAACCTAACACTAAGCTACCCAGGATGTACCTATTCCAGTTGTGTATGCAGACAGGTTAAAACACAAAAAGGAGGAATGAGTTGAAATAGGACAACCCGCCATGTACCCAATTAAAGGTGTATGCTTATATATATATATATATATATATATATATATATATATATATAGAGAGAGAGAGAAAGAGATACATAGAGACATGTCAATATATACAGGTCTACATGTATTTGTAGATATGTAGATAGGTTAGAAACATCTACATATCTATGGAGGTACAGATAAACATATGCAATAATGTATATATCTATATACATATGCACACACACACACACACACACACACACACACACACATATATATATATATATATATATATATATATATATATATATATATATATATATATATATGGGTCTACTTCACATGGTCGACAATTCATTTGATCGACTTTTATTTGGTCGACAATTCATTTGATTGACAAGCAGTTTTATGTGGGGGGCTTCACCACCAACACCCCCCAATGTGGGGGGCTGGGCCCTCCACACCCCCCCAACTATATATATCAACTCCAGGGTCGCACAACATTGGGGAGAGGGGCAAATCTGCCTGTCGATCAAATGAATTGTCGACCAAATAAATGTCGATCAAATGAATTGTCGACCATCTCAGGTAGACCCATATATATATATATATATATATATATATATATATATATATATATATATATATACATACATACATGTCTGTAGACAGCATCCGAAGTGGTCATATCTGAGTATAACATGGACCATAGCAATCACACATTCTGCCCCCCCCCAAACAATATGAACATAACATATGAAGAGTATATGCCAATACACTATTGCAAATATGTTCGATGGACACAGTCACCAACACAACTGCATTGACTGCAAATATCCATGACAGAGTTACGCAGACAGCTTTCATTTTGCAAATCTTTATTACATTCCGATGTATTGTCAAAAGGATTCAAGGACTAACAGTACCTGCATGCTATACAGGAAGCATTTAATAGTGCCTTAATGAATCAGCCTGCATTTACCATAGTATTAGTCCACTAAGGGATAGGTGTTCACACACATATAGACATTGTATAAAAGGGGTTCCTACACACCAGCATGTGCTATGTACACCCACCAACATCTACACCACAACCAAAATAATTACATCAATACATACTGTCATACCATAACCAGTTATGCAACTGCTGTACAACATCTGCTGAAACCTTAACCTGGACACAGACACACTAACATGGCCCTATGTGAAAAAGTTGTCATTATACAATTGAGCAGCTGCTGATGTAACAGGGTTTGTATGAACTAATCCTGTTTCAGAGGGTTGAAAGGTTCGTACACCAGGAAATTTTACAGAGTACTGATTATTAGTACAGTATGATACACAGTAACACCAAACTAAATATGTCTGGTAAGCGAACTGTAAACCCCCTAACATTATATGCATAGCTATGCAGCCTTGAGCTGGTCAAACAACCTGGCCAGACTGACACATATGCAGAAGTATTAGGTACAGACAAACCCTGCACAAGTAGCAATGTTCAGAAATATAACAGCAGTACTCACATTTAGACCAACACATAATATATTACTGTTCATCTCAATACAGCTGTTGCAATAGATTCCAAACAAAACCTCCACGCTGTCTTCCTCATAAGTAAGGCAAAGGGTCAATGCCCAAGTTGAGTACTCAGTTATACTCCACTGCAGCCATGGTATTGGCTAAGGCAGTAGCAGCGCAGCTGATGTGCATGTAATTAGCTACTTAGGAACACCAATTGGCCATCGGGATAGCACATGTTACTGATCTGTAACTATAAAAGGTTGCCTTTCACACATTCAAACCATCTGTATCTACCTGTAGGACAGTACAAAACACTGAAAGATGAACTGAAAACGAGTAGTACACTAGTTAATAACACCTCCGATTACTAAGACGGTATGTATAACATGTAGTATGTCTGTGTATGTAGTATCTGTATTGTAAGAATTACAGTGTAATCAATGCATATGGTGGAAATAGCTATCTTGTACTGATGTATTGTTGAGCAGTAGTAATGCTTGTAGTATTCTATGTGTGTACTGCTGTAGGTCACACGGCACACTCCACATACACCACAAGGGATGCTATGGGCTTGGAACCCACCATTTCGCTTCCAGCCACTGTCAGTGTCAGGACTGGTCCAACAAGTATGTGCTATAACAGGAGATAGTATATGTTGATATATTATAACAGTCGACATATGTATGGGTGTATAAGTAAGATGAACATGGTAAAGGTGGGCTTACCATGCAAATATGGTGTGCATTGTGGGATATTGTGCCAATAACTGTGTAATGTGCAGTATTCTAGGCAGATCTGTATTCTATTCTACATAGCAATTCTGTTATATTGTGCAAACAGTAGTTATATTTATTGGCAATTACAATACTCATTGACAGGATACATAGCATTAGTATTCATCTGACAGATTAGCAGCATGATAGCAAAGATAATTGGAAGAGCCAGGTAACTATCCATGCACATAACACATGTAATATCCACCTCTCTACTATCATTTGCAAGCAATAACAGCTGTGCATGTGTACATGTTATGCAAATGTGTAGTGACCCTTGTTACAGGGCTGGGCCAAATGGCTATGAGCACATCTACATAGAGTGGATATTAACAGTACAGACACACTGGTTGAACTACCAGGTTTGTGTAGCCCAACCTAACAGCCACCTGCACATACTGTATGTAAGGTAGTGCACAGCACTGGTAATGAAACAGGTTGCACATCATCTTTAACTCCAGTGTAACATCTACAGTAGGGGTGTAAGATGTAGGAGACAGCTGCCCATGTGTAATAGCTGCATCATAGGTGATGGCTCACACTATCTGATTATATCCTGATCATGTTGATAGTGGCATCAGAGCCTATTGATACATGACTCTGTTTGGGGAGTGGGTGTATGTGCCCAACAGAGCTCATGGTCCTGGTGGATATGTGAGTATATACCCAGAGAAGGAAACAGACCTGTAGACACATGCATCACTTGTAATCAACTAACAGGATGTGATGTGCTCCTCAGAGGAGGTTTGCTGCTAAGGGTAGCTACAATGTTTCCGTAATAGCCAGTGTTGTCACGTCCATAACACAAATATTTACATGGGAGCATCACTGTCTAAAACATCTTCATAGGCAATACGTAAACTAAATACAGTACTTGGTACTTGCAGTAATAAATGCTCATACAGGCATGTCCACTAGTCAGCTACTGGTGTTTCCTAATGTCAGCTTTGTGCATGTGGCCATCCTGGGGGAATGGAATCTCTATGCCATGTACACTGCCAGACACACCTAACACTATGCCCCACACATTGTCTGGGAAGCAGCTACAGGGGTAAGCTGGACGGCAGCCCAGTCTACAGCCATGACTGGACTGGACAGTCATGAGGTGTAGGTTAACACATGCAGCTCATCAACACAACCCACACATACGTTTACCAGAACACAGTAAGGACCACCCACACACACTACCAGAAATCACACACATTCACAGACCTGTCAAAGTATCTGGCCAAACAAGTGACCCCCCCCCAAGCAGGAAGAGACAGACACCGAAATACACAAACTGTATGACATAGTGTGCATAATTGTGCCACACCTCTGAACACATGACCGAAACATGCCCAACAGTACTCATTTGTGAATGCAAACTCTAGCACTATGTTACACACCGACCTATATGAGGGCATACATACTGTCAGCTGCCTGTCTGACATGATTAACCACATACTCATACACTCAGACCACCTTTTGAACTATACATATGGGTCTGGCATATTCCACATTGTTGTGCAGGACCTGTGATGCAGTAGCCTGGACAGCATGGAAACACATATAGGAACTGTCAGGTCTTGTACACCATGCAGGTATGTCCCAAGGCCTGGGTTGCATTCCACCATTGACCAGAATGATACTGCAGTACAGGGACAAAAGGAATGTATTCCACAATTGTCTAGTGTAGTGATGCATGTTGCAGGGTATCCAGTATCTGTCATCCTGGGATAACATGGTTGACAGACCATGATGCGTTGCCAGACAGGGCTGCACCTGTCACCCCTGGGAATCTGGATGCAGCCTAGGGCTCATGCTTCCCCTATAGTGCCCTCATCATGCACGGTTCAGGCGAGGGTCTACTGCTGTTACAGGGACAGCCAAGCAATACACTGCGGGTCTCGCTACACGATGATACATGTCAGAAACACAATACAGACACACATATGTCAATCCCTAACATGGAGAACATATCTGTGCAGTGGCTGAGATATGTTTCAATGCTCCAGAGAGCACATCTGCATGACCATGTTATAACACATACCTCACCTTTTGCCCATTATCCTTTATTGGAACACATGGGCCGTAGGTGTGTCCATATTCTTGAAGGAAATGTACACCACCACGCTTACTGCACTTGCATAACATCAGATGCATTATGCTGAGCAACTACCTTTGTGCCACAGTGGAATTCAAAATGCACCTTGAGACAGATCACCCACCAGGCTGCGGACTTCCCAACTGCCATAATGTGCTGTAATTGGGAAGATTGGGTCAGAGACAGAACCATAATATTGGCTACTCTCAACTATTCCATTATGAACTGTGAAGACTCCTCATGTACCAACACCTGCGCTCCATGCATGTTGGATTCCATCGACCCCACTGGCCTGGCTCACAGAAGTCACACAAACAGGGCTAACAGTATGCTACACATAGTTAGTCTCCAATGCCAATGTTATGTTCCCTAAAAGCAGAGTGGTGAGTGCCATGGCACCCATGCAGATGGGCAATGCATGTGCAAATGCTGAATCCTACACAAGTGAACCTTAAGCAGTCACATATGTGCAGTGATTGTGCCATTGAAACAGAACCAGGAGTCAACCCAACACAAACAAGTAGGCAAACTGGCGGTACCATGATTTAAGCTGTACCACAGAAGGTAGTAACTGTTGCAAGAGTGAACACACATGAGTGTATGTGATCCCTGGTCAGCCTCAGTAAGATGCAGATACACCATATGAAACCACGCAAAGCTACTGTGAAACCAATCAGCCACATATTATGAGGCCAAGCACAGAGCATTCTATAGCTGTGTCATTAATTGTAATGGCAATGACAAGACCTGCTGTGCTGCACAGCACTATGGCATGGGAAGTACTGCTCCTACAGAAATAGCACCCACTCATCCAGATAGGGTCTCAGAGAACCTAAACCCACTCCCACTCACCCACCCCCAACAGCTACACTTAGTAATATATCCATGTACACTACAGGGCCCCTGTACTAACGACTATGCAGGTAAAAGTTGCACTTTCTAATGCCATGCATACAGCTTTCATGGGACCTGTCAACATCCCAGAGTGTATCCTACACAAATGTAAGAACATTCAGTTATCCACATACACATCATGTTCAATCATAGCTCCATGTCAGGCTGTGTACACACCGAATGGTGCACAGCAACAGTTATCACCCCCACAAAGGGGGAGACACCATTGATAATGGGACATAGTGCACAATTACCCTGCTGAGTCTGGTCTGTATGATCATGAACCATGGTCAATGTAATTGATGTACTCTTTACAGATGTAGATGACAGTAGGGTTGATTCACACTGCATATCATGACCTTGCCAGGTCGTAGGACACCATCACCCATACTGTGTTCCAGCTACACTCAGTAAACTAGGTGTATATTCCTATGAGACAGGAGTGGTTGGCAACTGGACTGCTGGCAGAACCCACACTACAGAAGGTGTCTGACAAATACACACACATCAAACCAGTGCCAGCTACAGTAATACAGGGATCATTGCTGGTACTCCCCTTGTTTGGTATCTATACCACATAGACTAACACAGAAGGCATCAGCCTATTGATATCTGCAAATGACTATGAACTAGGAGCAATAGTCGACTCACTGTGTGCTGTGTTCAACATACAGAAGGGCCTTAGTGTGTCAGATATGTGGTGTGTGATGTATGGCCACATTCTGACAGCTAAGTATTGCATTGTCATCCCCTGTGTTACAAACCCTGTACCAATTAACTACCACCTTGGCAGCGGTCAACATAATGGCAACTGTGTGTATGGGATGCAGCTGGACAGTACTTCCCTTTGATAGTTACATCACCACAAAAGACAGGTAGTTGTATGCGGCACCCCTAATCATGACAGGGTGCCATCCAGGAATATAGAGATAACTGCTCAGCCATACTCAACACCCATGTGACTCATAATAGACCACATATTTCCTTTAAGGATTATTGCCCATGTGTAGATGGCCTACACTGCCCTTCACAATCCCTAGCTGCACTAAGTAGCATGCAGCCTACCCTGAATAAAGCCATGTCCAACCCAGAGGTGTTGGACATGCTACACTTAACACATTCTGATCCCAAATCAACACATACATCATAGACATCCATCTTTCTAGTACAAGGATCACAACATGCCTGACAGATCCCTGTCCCATACACTTAACATACTCTTGCCATACTATGCATCCCTGTCTAGCGAAGCTGCACATCGCCCCTCTCTGTAACATGGTATGATGACTGCATGCCGAATATATCAGTAACCATGTGTATCAGGTCTGTGGCACTGGTTGAACTGGCCACTGAAAATTACCTGTCTGTTGCCTACAGCTAGGTAACCTGTCTGCCTAGGCTCATAAATGGCCCAGGGAATATAGCCTACCACATCACTATGACCATACATGCCACAGTTGATATCCAACCCTACAAATACCATCAGGCTAGCTATTGTCACATGTGTTACACATGTGCAACACAGGCAATACATGGCAGGATGCTACACAGCTGTACAGTGCCATGTAGATGATATGGCAAAACACATACATGCTTGCAAGTCTGCAGAGTCACAGGTCATGTCCCTACTGGCTATGTATGACTATATATGTGGCATATACACAGCATTAAGGTCAATTGCATTAATGTCAAGACATCCAGGCATGTACTGATAGGTAAAGACACCACTACAGGCAGACAGACATGCCCATGTCAAGACAACATCCACATGGTGTATGAGCAATGTCATCACATGACACACACATATATGGCAATATCATCACATCACCAGTAGGTGTCAAATGTGTGTGTCTTATACATGTCAGTGGTGTTAGTGCATCTAGAGCTACAAAGACGTATTTGTAATATTAGTAAATGTGATACACATGTATGTTCAGCTGTACTGCTGTACTTCTCTGTGAGTTACTGTGACCTGTCTCCATCATTATGTCTTTCAGGTATGCCACATAGCTGACTGCTGCCATACAGCCACTTGGAGGATGAGATCCTCATCCCATACCTTCTCGACAACTACACAATGCCTTTCAGCTATGTGCCACATGATGCACAGCAGCAGGATGCCCTGTGGGATGAACTCTGCAGGAGGGTAAATGATGTTGGCAGTCACAATCGCACCTATCAGCATGTGCGCCGACACTGCACTGACCAGATAAGATGGGCAAAACAGTGTGCTAATGCAATCGCCAGGGAACAAAGTGCAACAGGTGGGGGGCCACTCACCCAGTCCCCACTCACATGTACTGAGGAGCTACTGGCCAACCTGGGGACACCTGCAGACCACCATCCACAAGCCTTAGCTGGTATTGTGGAGGTGGGTGTCTCTCAACCACCAAGCCTGGAGTTGCCTGGTAAGTCACTACTGCACATAAAACACAACCATATATCACATAGTTACATGTGTTATTGTACAATATGTAATGTAACGTGCATACTCCATAGTATAGTGTATTGTACTGGCTTATGTGCTAACATAGACATTGCACCCTGTAGCTACCACACAGGTGTGGATAATGATCTTACTGCTGTGACACCCCTGTTTAGGTACCTCTGGCATTTTGCAGTGACAGCAGCCTGTGTCAGGTGAGATTGTTATTATTTACCAGGCTTGATAATGCACGGAACATATTAATTGCATGCTGTCTGCCATAACACACATACACATATTGTATGGTGGTCCTGGTAATGGACACTGGTCAGACCTGCAATGCATCACACTGTTTACCTATGTGAAACAATTGAAGACTATATGAAACACCTACACTAAACCTTCCAAACTGTCATTGCCAGATGTGTGGACAACAGTGAATGTGTGTTCCACTGTAGGGACAGGTACTACATATCAGCATTACACATGTTGGGAATATGAACAGTACTGTACAGAGAGCACATGTGTGCACACACACTAAATGTGTTGGAGCTGGAGTATGCCCGGCCCACAGGATATACCCTTGTGGAGTATACCCTTGCTATGAATGTCACACAATGCCATGTGCTATCAGACATGTCCATGACATGTAGTGGGCTGACTGCAACACTGCTCAACTATCCTGCAAAACATGTTTCACATCCCATAAATATCATCCTTTATCTGCATAACCCTGTCCTCAGTGGAGCATATGACATCTATGGGTGTACGTCATATGGGATAACACTGACATGTGAAATAAGATGGCCATCACAACCATTGGACTGCACATGTGTACATATGGCCATGGAGGATGGCCAGAGACATGAAGCAAAACACACAGTAGAAGTGATGTACATGTGTGTACACCCTGTTGTACATCGGCTCGACACAGTACAACTATGGCCTTTGTGTAATGGTGATATTGCAGATGTAAAACACTAAACATCATACAGACCTGGATACAGCTTGTGTAGGCATAACATGAAACCACCACATAACATGTCTTGAACATCTGGAGTGTGTCACAACATGGAAGCATTCACCTATACAGTATCCAAATACATACATGTGTTGCACAACATACACATACATCCACATCAAGCCAGAGATATAGTAGATTCACCTTGCTGGTGTCAGACATCACTGTCATGCCTGCTCCTCATGTGTGTGAGGTGCACAGATAGCATGTGGGACATAGAGAACTTGTAAGTTAGCCATGTGTGGGCATAGTTGGCAGGTATCAGTAATATGGTCACAGATATGCAGGGGTGTCATCCGTATACCCTTCTGTGATTTGTGACACACATTCCACATTAGGGTTTATTGTGTATACACCTCAGTGACGTGGGTCACATTCCACATTAGATATGTATTGTATGTGAACAGAGTCATGGCTATGAACCGTGTCAGTAGCTCACACTGTATAGCAATTGTGAAGCCACATGATGCCCTGCAATGGCTATGCACATCAGCTCAATGTGCAGTATGTCCCTGCATTTGTAGGGTGGATAGACAACAATGCCTCAGCTGAAGGCCCATGCTAGTATAACATGTCCCTGCATTGAGACACCATTACCGTACTGTAGATTGGAAAGGACACCACTGTGTTACACATGTATGCATGTCATTCAACACATCAGCAGAAGACATGTCATGCTACATGTGATTGGCAAGGTCATACACCACACAGCAGGCCGGTGTACTGTAAACCTGTGCTGGTCTGTGGCACCATTGCAAAGTAGGGACAGCCATGTCAAACATGTGCGTACAGCCACATGCACAATGTCTACACTCAGCTCAGGGGTAGGCAGAATAATGTTAAACAGACATGCACTGCTTTGGGGGAGATATACAAGCTAGGGCTTAGGCAAACATAGTATGCAGTCGACATACCCTACTGCTCATGTCCTCACACATAGGGGTGGTGGCCAACACAAAGCATCAGTGGCAGATGTACAAAGGTCAGCGATGGTCTGTTAACATGTGCTGTATGTTGCACACACCATGGCAGTGCAGTGCAATGGTGTAAAGTGCATGCATTGTGTTGCAGGTATGGGACATAGGCTACTAACACAAATGGTGCAATACAGGTATGTATGCTAACCGCCACTATAATTATGTAAGGTGCATGCCGTCTGCTATACCACATGCATGCTGTTGTGTGCAACTCAGGGATGTATGATGACTACCACTATAATTGCCTAAGCTGAAACTATAACTGTCTAAGCTGAATGCCATCTGCCATGTCATTTGCATGTAGCGTGTGTGTCTGTGTGTGTCTGTCTCTGTCTGTGTGTCTGTGTGTCTCTATCTGTGTGTCTGTGTGTGTCTCTGTCTGTGTGTCTCTGTGTCTCTGTCCATCTGTCTGTGTGTCTGTGTGTCTCTGTGTGTCTGTGTGTGTGTCTGTGTGTGTCTGTCTGTGTGTGTCTCTGTGTGTCTCTGTGTGCATCTGTCTGTGTGTGCCTCTGTCTGTGTGTCTGTGTGTGTCTCTATCTGTGTGTCTGTGTGTGTCTCTGTCTGTCTGTGTGTGTCTGGTATAACTTGTAATGTACAGTTCTTGTCTTCCCCTCACAGGTGTTGATGTAGGTACGTTGCCCTCCTGCGGTCCACCTGATGTTAGTGTGACCACAGACTCTAGCAGTGATGATGATAGTATGATTGAGGCACAGGCAGGGTTGTCAGGGGCTGAATCTGTGCCATTGGTTGCCATTCCACCTGTCTCCCCCTCATCCTCACACACAGTTCCCCTGCCTGCACATACCTCATCAGCTCCAGCCATAGAGGAAGGACAGTTGGCAGGTGGTAGCATGGAACAGGGAAGTGTGGTGACTATGGAAGGTGTGACTGCACACCATGCTCCCAGTCAACAGACTGGTGATGTCCCACACAGGCATGTGCCCAGTGCTGCTCGTAGGAGGACCACTGGCCTACATGCCCCTGTGGGACCAAGTGCATCAACTGGAGTCACCAGACGCATGTTTCGGGCTGTAATGGAGGCACAGGCATGTGCTGAATGACACAACAGAGATGGTCTGAGGCTTTAGAGGGCTGCTGTCTGTTCATTGCCTGACAACATCCAGACACTTGCAAATGCTCACCATCATCTTGCAGATGTTTTGGATAGATGATTGGGTGACATGGTGGGAGTCCTTGACTGTGGCATGTCAATCCTCGAGTGTGGAATGTCTGTGCTGGAACATCTGGTGGGAGTGAGGCATTGGGCACATGGACGTAGGCTAGCTACATCACCTGCTGAAGGTCTACGTGAACATGCTACTGCACATGCCTGCTCCCATAGTGGCGGTAGCAGCAGCAATGCTGCTGATGCTGTGCAGTCCACACCAGGATGCAGCAGGCCACATGCACGTGGTCCTGGATGGTCCCAACAGGGACACAGTTCCAGTGGACATGTGTCATCAGATGGTACCCAATCTGGACCTCTGCCTGGTAGTGCCTGTGCAACCCCTGGCAGACGCAGGTCACTTGGCCATGGCCAGACACTGTGAACTTTGACATCTGCCTTGTACAGTCTGCAACTATCAATATTACCCCTGTGTAGGCCAGCCTCATGCCAGTCCTGTGTGTATGCATACACACACACTGGAAACAAATGTAGGGCACCTCAACACACAAACGCATAACATCCACACATGCCCAGTGATATCACAGGCCCTAACACAAATGCATGATGTCATCCAATGGCACAGCCTAGGCCTGTGGCAAACATTATCACCCTGTGCATATGATGATTCCTGTGCCGCATCCCTGTCATCCACACCATCGGTGCAGGGACATGTTTATATGGTCTGATGCACAGGGTGAACATACTAGGTAGACAATTGTAGATTAATATTGTTGAGTAGTGTTGACAGGCAGCAGACATAACATGTATTGCAGTTTTAGAATGCATTTTGTATGTTTGACAGTATGTATCATGTGTAACAACACTAACAGCTTGTTGATCCTGATGTTCTGCCTTCCTTTTTCAGGTGTAGTTGCATGTGCAGGGGGATGTTGGTTTATGCGGGAGTCCCATATGTACATGTTGACTACCCACAGGTCAGTATGACAATACCTGCATACACTTTGTAGCTTCCACATCACAGTTATATTCTCCCATGTTTCAATTATGTTTACTGTTCTAATGATCTGAGAGCATGATAGCTGTGTGGTAAGCTACTGTGTTCAGAGCCATTGCATCCATAGTGGGTGACATCACAGGTATAGTTACCTGGAGCGCGGAGTGGATAAAAGTGTGGTATGCTGGATGACAAGGGTAAAGGTCAGTGGAAATAGCGGCATCTCATTGGGAACCAGTAATACCCACTGCCATGACAGCATGCAAACACAGACACACCCACACACTCAGGAATTCCAGACACAGTAACACACACTCTGACACACACACACACAATTGCCAGTGTTCGGATGACAACCCCTGCCTATGTGCATATCATCATTATAGTACTACGCAATTACAAGACGTGCCACAGAGATTACACATGTACAGAAAGTTGGAATGGCCTAAGATCAAGGACATCGACAGGGATACTACAGTGCAGTAAGTGTATGTGGGGGGGGGTCAATCAGTAGGCTATGTAACAACAGGTCACACCCCAGGGTGTACATGTTAACAGGTGGTTAGTATGCCCGTCTACGATTGATGTTATCAACAGGGATGCTAGACTGCTTTGAGTGGATGGGGGAGGGGGCATTAACATTCCACTATGGTAAAATACAGTCTCACTCCAGGAACCGGACAGCCATACACACGGACAGCCACACACACACACACACACACACACACACACACACACACACACACACACACACACACACACACACACACACACACACACACACACACACACACACACACACACTCAACCCCCCCCCCACACACACACACACACACAGGCATTCACAAAGATATACACCTATGTCACACACATACAGACACTTTACATGTGTGAGATTTAACCACCTGCCTATGGCTTTCTTTCTACACTTCACTCTGTACTGGTGTCACCAACAGTGTTCAGGAGAGTGATAACATGTGGGATGTATTCCCAACCATACGTGACATATATGGACACACACCCACACGTGCCAGTACTGTGAATCAAACACATGACTATCTCATGATCGGTACTACAGCGGTACAGCACTATCACATCCAGTACAATGCTTACTGACTCTTTCCTTTGACAGCTGTGCTGATATATGCACAATATATGCACAGGGGAGGTATTACTGTTACATGTGTCATGGGGTTTGCCTTCGTTGTCAGCCTTACAGCATTCTACATTGTCTGTCTTCCACTTCAATTAACAAAACCTGACCTTAGCAGGTACACAGGTTATTGTAGGACTGGTTGTAACACACCAGTGACCTGTCCTCAGTAATCATTCATCTGCAAAGAAGCCCCACCACTTAGTAGTCATGTTCAAACATCCATCCATACCTCATGTATGGCTTACTGTACTTAGAGCATATCACCATTTACAGTTGGCAATGTTGAGGCTGTATTGCAACATCATGATGTATTAAGACAACAGTCACCTTTAGACATCAGACACTGCACACATGGAATCTACGCAAACAGCAATACATGTACACATATGCGGTCTACATCAGTACGTGCACTAGCAGGTCAAGAGGATAATTTCCACACCTTCCCCACGCCATGTGTGAAACATAGCCGAGCATTGCACCATAATGGATGTTGTATTCATGTACTGGTAGGACACCACCACTTTCACTGAGTAGCCAAGTGTACATATATTACACAGCACATATTAGCGTGACACACACAGCATTATTCCATGTCATGCTCCTACAAACTGTTACTAGACAATGCCATGGTGAAGCCAGGGCACTGTAATGGTCACATCATATTTGCCCCACACACCTCATGTGTACTGGAAGAGTGCCAGCAATGTGCTCTGTTAGAGCTAGGCAGTACACTCATTCAAGCATGTGCGAGGTCTGTGGCTTGTAAACATCTCAGCTCAGCATGTACTGGCTATTGTGGTACTAAGGCTAATGTCCAGACAGCACACAGCATGCATAGCTTGCAATTGTTGACATGGGGTATACCTAGGAGCTGTGGCCACACATGGCTGTACATGTCATGAACATATCACCTGTGACTACTCAGGAAAATACAGTGCAACACTGGATTTCCCTGAGTCTGTCAATACAGGCTTTGTGTAGGTCCTATGGTCCTGTTATGTGGGTATGTTTGTAGGCATTGCATTAGGTGGCCACATCTAAATACATACATACCACATGGGGTGTTGTATGATATGATACGTGTCATGGGTAGCCAGTAGAGAGGGGATATTATCTCTGTCAATATAGATATCGAACCTTATGTACTGTTAACATGCTATCTGCCATGTGCATATGTGTAATTACTGTAGCCACCTGTATGTAGAAAGGTAAATGAAAGCTATGGTAATGTAATATATGTTGTATGAGTGCTGGATGTGCATATCCAGGGCAGGTACAGTTAGGTCATATCCAACCACAAGGGTGTTGGTTACTGGTGTACAGCAACAGTCAACCATGTTAATGCTGACAACATCCGAGGGACCCTGGTATGTGTACAACTAAGAAGGTTACAAACAGTGGTATCATTGCATTGCATGACACATTATGCAGCTGTCTGTACGTGGGTACATTGCACAGTTGATGTAGGCCTAGGTACAGTCCACCAATCGAGGGTTATCTGGTGGTCTACCATACTATGTCATACCACATATGGATGTGTGTTGGTAGTCTGGGAACAAGGTGGTGGATGTACATAAGGTACAACCTAGAATGCAACATTTGCCACTGTCACCTGTACCTGACTCATCTGTGATGTGTTATGTCAAAGTAGTGGTCTTTACATGTGAGTAGCCTTTATGAATATGTGTACACCACCACCTGGTATGGTCCATACCACTGTTATGGCCCACATGTCTGGATCTGAGTTATATGGTGGCAGTGCAATTGTGCACTACAGAGCCTTCAGCCAGGTGTTCCTCACTGCACAGATGTCGGTATTCCCCATTGTAGGTTCTACATTGAGCAAATGGATTACTAAAGCCACACATCTAGCACAGGTTAGCATAGGCATCCAATGCAATTGTCATGTAGGTGTCAGTGTGTTACTTCTGTGTGTAGGACATTTGCCTTGGAATGTGGCTATATGGGTAAATGCAACCTAGGTATTATCCACACACACGTGTAACATGGATGCATTTGCTCTGTGTTGAAGGCTCATCGTTCAGTCATGACAGCCCAGAATGATAGACACTGGACAACCTCATAATAACAGCAGGACATTGGCTCATTGTTTTGGTCTAGCAGTTGCCACTGATACCATGACATCACTGCAAGTGGCATTAATGTGCTTAGTAGCAAATGCCCCAACAGCGGCAGAGCTTGTGTATATGACCAATGTGAGATATACTTAGGGTATCAGTCCTGCTAATACTGACAACTACTACCACAGCCGGGAGAGGTCATCTTGTCACCTGCACCTCAGTACCATTACACAATGTGGCTCACACATTATGCTTGCACATGCCACTGTTTACATATAATGCCACTGTCCACAACCTGCTATCAATGTATGCCTTTCAGGGCAGCAAGGTGTGTGACACATGCTGTAGGTAGCGTCCACTTGTGCAACCCAGGTACCTTATTGTCTGTCACGTCCACACATGCATGACTGTGTATATGTAACATATATATGTCAGTACTTCATGTACATGTATGCATGTGTATCACACAGCACAGACACAGATAAATCATTTACAGGCCACATACAGGTATCAGGTAGTAAACCAGTATGATGTGCATATACATTGACAGGTAAGATGTACCTAACTGCAAACCTGTGTGTTTACAATAGGAGTCCATTACAACATGTTCTGTACATGTAAGTGTTTGAGCATGCACACTGTGGCCTTCAGTGCTTAGAATCAGTGCATCCAACAAGCCCTTTGTTACTAAGTGTATGAGCATGCCCAGTATAACCTTGTGTAGTTGTAGTCATAGTGCATCCCAAATGGCCCTGTGCTACTAAGTGTATGGGCATGCCCACTGTAACCCTGTATAGTGATAGTAGTTGTCCATTCCACAGATGGCCATACTCCAGTTCAGGTTCCTGTTGTGCTACAATTATACCTCTCAGGCCTACCTGCAGATGGTGTGTCTTGTTTGTGCATACAGGTTTTAATGGACACCTACTTTAAACACACAGGTCTACAGCTATGTACTTCATGACTGTCAGTTTCCCTGTTGTTGTCAATTGTAGAAGGGCAGTCTGACTGCCTTGGGATGTGTAATCTCTGTAGCGCATCTCGTAACTGAGTAGTACTGTAATAGTGATCCTTAGATAGGCAGGAGTTCTGATCCCACCACTGGCAACTGTGTGTGTGTTTTTTGTGTGTGTGACAGCAAATGCCTGAGTGTGTGTGTCAGCAAATGGCTGAGTGTGTTTGTGTGTGTCTCAGGAAATGCCTGAGTGTGTGTGTCAGCATAGGCTGAGTGTGGTTATGTGTGTGCATTTGTGTCTGCATCCTGTCATGGCAACGGGTTTTGCTGCATTCCAAAGAGATACCTCCTTTTGCACTGGCCTTTATCCTTTTCAACCGCTACACCTCTCTCTTCCCCCCTACCCACTGCAAGTAATCAGTCCTGTGATGTCACCAAGCTCAGATGTGGAATCAGTAAGTGTAATTGTATGTGTTCTGTGGCATATACCCCACCTGCATACCACTGTACTAGTTACCTTTACATAGGCAAGACTTGTATGCACAATACTGGCAAGTGTGTGCGTGTTTGTGTGTGTGACTACCCTGTAGCCAGGCATACACATGTGTAATGTCTTTCAGCACACCATGGTAGCCATCTGTGGTGACCGGTGTCTACAAAGCATAACATAGTTAGGAATGGTAAAGAATACACAGTCAAGCACGACTACAGTTGGGTATGTTATTTCCCTGTGCCGCTGTTGAGCAGTGACACAGAAGTGGTCGCTGGGGTGTAGGTCCATACCCATCATTCCCACACCCTAAGTCCACAATCCTCGAGGTAGATTACATTAGCCATCATTCCCCACCACAAACTCTGCATACACAACAACCATCCCTTCTCTGGTGAACTGCTTATGATTTAAATGTTATAACACAAAAGATGTCTCTGTTTTGTGTACACATCAGTTCCTTTGGAACCCTTCTGTGTCACAAAGAGAGTTCAGACGTGTGTGTGTGTGTGTGTGTGTGTGTGTGTGTGTGTGTGTGTGTGTGTGTGTGTGTGTGTGTGTGTGTGTGTGTGTGTGTGTGTGTATATATATATATATATATATATATATATCTATAGCTATGGCTGTGTCTGTGTATATGCATATATATGTGTGTGTGTGTGTGAACACATCCTGTAAGTGTATATATATATATATATATATATATATATATATATATATATATGTAGGTATGACAGTTGTACAGATGTAGACTTGTTTTTGTTGTTTCACAGAGTACAGTACATTCAAGGGTACTGTACATATGTACACAAAGGGACTGTCCCATTTGTTTTCAGTACTGTGGAATACCTGTAGTAGGATGTGCATTATAGACTCCATGCAACATGTGTACAAACCAGATGGCTTAGTGGTACGTCCAGTGACCTCAGTGTGCATTGTCCAGAGTTTGAGACCTACAGGCCTTGTTGATATTGTCAATTAGGACAGCATAAGACACTTATAAGCAGATGTAATTGTGTTTTCATGACAGTAAGCAGCAGGTACACGCAGGTAACAGACATGTACAAGCCATGGTATACGTGGAATGCCCTTCTTTGGCAATCCTGCTGATGTCACCCACCTACGTATACACCTCTGGGAGAGCTGCAATCCAGTATTCCTCGTAGTGCGTGCTGTGACTGCGCATTGCTGTAGTGTGATAAACTAGTTAGGTAGTGGTTCTCTTCCAAGGGAGACCAACTGTGTGTGTCTCTATCTGCCTGAGACAGGAACAATGCTTTTTAGTGTATGCACACTCTTTACGACTCACATGACCACCTTTGGCAATCCTGCTGATGTCACCCACCTAGAAATACACCTCTTGGACCTCTGTAACCCTGTATTCTTCGTAGCACGTGATGTAACTGCATATTGCTGTAGTGTGATAAACTAGTTAGGTAGGGGTTCTATTCCAAGACAGACCAGCTGTGTGTGTGTGCCTCTGTCTGCCTGAGACATGAACAATGCTTTTTAGAGTATGCACACTCTTTACAATTCACATGACCACCTTTGGCAATCCTGCTGATGTCACCCACCTAGACATACACCTCTGGGACTGCTGTAACCCAGTAATCTCTGTAGCATGTGCTGTAACTGTGTAATGCTGTAGTGTGATACACTAGTTAGGTAGGGGCTTCTATTCCAGGACATGGCAGGTGTGTGTGTGTGTGTGTGTGTGTGTGTGTGTGTGTGTGTGTGTGTGTGTGTGTGTGTGTGTGTGTGTGTGTGTGACTGTCAGAGCCTGTGTGGAGGTGGCTGTGAGTGACTAACCACTGGACATGTTGGGGAGTGTATTTTGTAGTTTTCCTATTGGTGCCCCTTCTTATATGTCAAAATGTCCACCTCACAAGGAGTACAGATGTCAGTCAGCCAAGGGACTGTGTTGGCAAGCCATGCCCCTACATCTGGCAAAAGGCCTGGTGAACAAAGTATGCAACCCTACTATTACCCTGAATATGTCCTGAACCCATGTGTCATACACAACACACTTGCCTAGAATATCCTGCTATCTTGCTAGTACCCTACACATTGAAGACAGATAGCAGGCATGGTGTGATTGCAGTGGGCTGCAGAGGGCATGGCACCCTGTACAGCAGTACAATAGGCACATAATTGCAGACAATGTGCCTTCACTATGTTCCCCACTGGATGCCTGCAATATATGTGGTGCCATCAAATGTGATCAACAGAGGCCATACAATGCCTTACACATGTGCCCTTTATGGACAGATGCCACTGACACCAGGGAATACCTGTATCATGCTATCAATGCAGGTGCAGGGTCAACCTTCTGACTATAAGCAGGTTCTGCCACACCAGGCCAGTATTTGCATATTGGAGGATAACGGTCTGTGTACACAACATGTGCCAGCCAAACCAGGTACACCTGTACATGTCATTGTACATTATTGTGGGACATGCACATCCCAGGCAATGTCCATGTCATGGATCATCAAACACAGACATGGCATGCATTGCAAAGCTATGGCCATACACAATGGTAACCAGGATGTCAGGAAAGTTTATACAATACCCATCTGTGTGGGACATTGCAGACACTAAACCCCTGTACCACACTGCACACCATTGTCGGGTGGTGTGATGCCAAGGATTACCCTTCACCCATCCTTGTACAGCCATCTTGCACAGCCAACAACTACACATCCATGAGACAATGCACACATGCATGTCAGTACTGGTGCCTTGTGTCTGCGTGGGGGGATATGATGCTCCCAACCACAGTCACTCCCAGTATAACTCCCATTGGCATACCGACAGATGTCAAGCAGGTTCACATGCCCTAGCCCATAGAACCTCTGGGAATCCCCTGTGGTGCATGTAGTACCTGTGGATTACTGCAGTGTGGCAAACTAAGTGGTTTGGGAGTGTATTTGTGGGCCTGGCAAAGAGTGTCAATGTGAGTACATTAGAGAGGGTGACTGTGTTGACAATGACATCCGTTCATGTGGACTGTGTTGACAATGACATCCGTTCATGTGGACAGCCATGTGTGCTACACCTAATGTCTGTCTATTATATCTCTGTTGCAGATGTCGCACACCAACACACATATATGTTCTTATGGCACACCAACATGTCAGCTTTGTGGCACATGGAGTAACTGCATGCACTTGTAATAGTAATGACTAGTCAGTCAGGGATTTAAACCCCTGTACTGGTAGGTGTGTGACAGACGTTGCTTAGGTTTTAGTCTCCAAGCCCTTCTCTGATGTACTTTGCCTCTGCCTGTCCCTCCCACACACTCTCTGGTGGATGTGGAGGTGTACACCTGCTCAGCAGCAGCTTGTTTATTGTAAGTGATGGTCATGTTTGGGTGATGGCCTCTGCACCTATTGCAGTCCTCCTCTAGCTGATTGCATGTGGAACAGCTGCGATGATGTTCCCATAGCCATTCGCATGAAAAACACAGTAGAATATCTAGGAACATCATGTTGGTGTTTGCCCATGACAGTCACTGTGAGTGGTACCTGAATCTGGTGTTTGGTAAACGGCATCACGGATGATATCTGGATGTTCCTCAAACAAAATACACAGTGGGAAATAGCCTAAAGACAGGAGGGTGATGTGCCAGACATGACTACAGCATGTAAGTGTAGCTATACTTCATTGAGACAACTGCCTGTTTAACAAGGTATGTGTGTGGTAATGGCTATTCTGCATGTTTTAAAACTGACAAGACAGTGCTGTTTGTGAGGGACCCCCATCTGTAGGGCCATCTGTGGACTGGTCAGTGTGTGGAACTATTTGTTTCCTGTGTTACTCACTGAACACACATCTGTGAACAGCAGGAGCATAGTGTGAGGATTGCAGCCAGTACATGGTGATAGTGATGAGTTACTGTCATCACATTCCTGACTGTAAATATGTCACATGAAACAGTGGTATGACAGACACTGTCTGGGGTTCTCATTGACATGCCAATAATGGGCCACTGTTCATAGCTGCTGTCACAAGTCTTCTACACGTTGTACAGATGTCATGCAGTATATATGCATGTGTTGTGCTCTCTCTGCAACTGTATACCATCTGTTGTGTTGGGTTGATGGTCATATCTATGCATGTTGTTATAAGTAATTTTGAATGCAGTTGACTATTACTAAGCCATATCTGTATTTAAACTGCAACACCATAGGCTGTATGGGTTTGGAGGTCCCGGCAGAACTTCCTGTTCCACTTCAGCTGGCCATGGCACCAGGCACCAGCACATCTGGGGCCCAGCCTTGGACCTCCACCTGTGTTGGCTCTGCACCACCTTCTGGTGGTACCACCACTGAGGATGGGGCTTGTCCCCCCTAGGAGCAGGTTCAGACAGGGACATGTCCGCTGTCGTACAGTCCCGAATGTGGTGCATAGGGGGCTCAATAAGGGGTTTTGAGGCCAGATACGCCAGCTCAAGGGCAGAGTGTCACATTTACAGGGTGAGGCTGCCCCTCCTAGACTGCCCCCAGCACTGCCACCTTTGCAGCTGTTTTGGTGTCGTGGTGGCTGCCCATGGCTGGGGACCTCCGTCCCACTGTTTGCATCTGGGGGCTCATGGGCATGTGAATGCCGAACACCCCTCCCCGTCCGAGGTGTATCCCCCCACATGTCATATACCGACCCTGTATGCTGTCTTGTCTGTCATCATACCCTACCTATCCTCCACGAGCATACCTACTCTCCTTCCCCCACATCCCACTCTCACCCTATGGAAACAGAAGTCCAATCAGTTCCTAGAACAACATTTGCCCCATACATAGCTGTCCATTTCACACATGTGTCCACTGGACACATGTAACCCTTTTAATATGTGTCACAACATACTCCAGTTGTCCTTACCCCTGTCTCTCAGGCACACAATCCTTGTATGCACATGACTCCTAAGTGTTCCAGGTACACGTGATGCAGACGACCCCATTGTACACACAACACTACCAGTCCCTCTATGGTTACACCGTGTACCTTTGTCATGATGATGATTTCGCACACAGCACCTTGCAAGAGTACTGTTCTCACATAATGATTGGACAGGAACTGTTGTGTTAATGTAAATAATGTGCACAGAGTGATGTATATGGCCAATGTACAAATGTTTGCGTGTATGACTGACACATGTCAGTCTGAGGGATTCTTGATACTTTGTGATACCTATTACATCGGATTACATGCCTACAGTATCGGGAATGGCTGCCCATTAGGCGACAGCAGGCATTGCTGGTGTTTGCCTTTTCATTCCTTTGTAATGCTTTGTTGTCACCTGGGATGTTCCTGATATATCTATATATATATATATATATATATATATATATATATATATATATATATATATATATATATATATATGTATGTATCTATATGCTGGCCATAAACGCTCACACATACATCTATATGATGGAATACATTTCCTATACTGTTGAATGTCTGCACTGGATGATATGTTTGTGATAAGGCCCGCTGTCTGTATATCTGCCATGGCTTAGTGGTAAATCACAATAACTGTGTGTGCAGGGTCCTGGTTTCGAGCCTTGTAGAGGGCATTTATTTTGTTGCTGGCCAGAACAAGGCCATTGGATACAGTGTGATTAAGGCACATTAAAGTAGTTGTTAGTGGGTGTTCATGGGTTTGCACGGTGCTAAGCAGTGCTAACCTCTGGTTACAGTTTCTTACCCTCAGTTAGCCTCTAAATTGCTTTACCAGTGTAATACTTGCATAGTGGTGGCCAAACAGGCTTATACCCGCTTGCTCCCGCACTTCCAACTGCACTGCATTTGGTGTTTGCATCTGACACTTAAGCCCCTGTGTGGGAGTGAGGCCTACAATATTACTTTGTGATGCCTATTACATCGGATTACATGCCTACAGTATTGGGAATGGCTGCCCATTAGGCGACAAAATGCCGTTTGACTGTGCAGAATCCACAGCCTGTCCAGAGTTTGATTCATATCATTGGTGTGTTCCTCTTACAATCTGCACCCGTCTGGTTAATACATGGGAACTGACACTCTTCAATACAAACAAGTAATTGGGCTTTTGGAACCCACATCCTTTAGCCGAGTCATGCTACTGCATACTTAATATTCTATCATCTTTCTAAGGTTGTCACTGGAATATGTACTTTCTGTCCCTATCCGACCTCTCATAAGAGTGGGGAAATATTCAAACTGAATCAGGGACACGGCATAACAACATCAGGGACACATTTAAATTATTGGTGTAATTAAAATTATTGGTGTAATTAACCTGACACATTGACAGACTCAGAGCATATGAATTCATACACATTGTCTGAGGTAAGTGATGTTTATAACTCTTAATTGTTGTCATTATTCACTGCGTGTAATTCACCACATTTCCTCCATATGTCACTAGTTTTAGGAGGGATTACGTGGGGCAGAGTTAGAAACCGAGTCGAAATCAGGGATGTCCTTGGAAATCGGGGACAGTTCAGAGGTACAGTCCCTATTTGTTCCCCCAATGGTTTATTTCCTGTCCAGTGGATGTGATCTTAGGGGTTGATAGGTATGGGCATCAGCTATGCCCATTTTGGAATATTACTTACATCCCCGGGGCAGTCCTAATACGACTTTGCCAGCCAACACCTGCATGCCTAGGCCCATAATTGCATACCCATAGTTCCCCCACCTGCCACTCCTCTACAGCACTCATCCTTACTGTGGGTGCAGGTGGGGTATAAATACACCACTACAGACTGCCCACTCTCCCCGTGTCGGGACACATTTCGTACGTTGTGTCGACCCATGGATTATCAGGCTTGCACAACCTACTGGTCTGTGTACATCTACAGGCTGGTTTGATAAGTCATTACCGGGACTGCCTCCAATCATTAATTTTTGGTGTCCCACAAGAGACATCGGTGTCTATGTTTCAGGATTAGACCTGGCAGGTCTCTCCCACTGGTAGTATCCTGCCAGTGGCCTGGGAAGCAGTGGTATGTTTACATTTATTGTTTGTCTGTATGTCTCATCGGCCTAGCTGGGGGGGTGGGGGGTTGATGCTATGTGTTACACGTTTGTTTATTGAACCCCTCACCCCCATATGCACGGCCTGTGAACATATGTTACTCATAACTGCTGTATCATATCCTAGCTATATTTACAGTCACATATATATCTATTTACATTAATATATATAGCTATATCTGTATATGTATGCATACATGTATATTTATATTTTGCTGTCTATCGATATATATATATATATATATATATATATATATATATATATATATATATATATATATATATATATATATATATAGATATAGCTATATCACAACATATAGGTCTATGGGTGTCTGCATATGTATATATTTATATGTGGGTATGTATCTGTATTCTGTCTCTGTATATATACATTTGTACTATGAAGAGGGAGAGGCTTATCTCTATGTCGCTATGGGTAGATATTCACACACATACCTCTACATATATATGTCTACATCTGGTTATTCCGTTCCTTGCCATATAGATTACACTTTGCTGCAGTGGGACTCGCGATGCCTCTGCCCAATGAACACATATGCTTACATCCCTAGGGCTGTCCATATAGGCCCACATCAGCCAACCCCTGCACACCTAGACCCATAAGTAGCTACCCATAGTTCCCCCACCCGCACCTCCTCAACAGCACCCATCCTTACTCTGGGTCCTGGTCTGTTCTGGACACACCACTATACGCTGCCCACTCTCCACTTCACGGGACCCATTTCATACAATTGTCTCGGCCCATGGGTCATCAGGGTTTCCCACCCTTGTATTCCGAGTATGTATAAACCACGGCCAGAATGGCCGGTCTATCACCTTCTTTTGGTCTTGGCAATTTTTGGGGTGTCCCGCAAGGGACACTCCAGTCTGTGTGCCAAGATTAGAATTCACGGGTGCACTGTGTACCCCCCCCGGTTGTATCCTGCCTGTGGTCTGGGGAGCAGTGGACTCTTTAAATTGTTTGTGTGCATGTTTCCAGTGTCCGGCTGTGGGGGGTTGTAGGGCATGCTACGTGTTTCATGTTTCTTGCTTGGGCTCCTCACTTCCATTGGCATAGCCTGTGAACATATGTTATTCTTGTGTGCTGTTTCCTATCATAGCTGTATATCTGTGTATATCTATGCACACACATACACACACACACACACACACAGATATATATATATATATATATATATATATATATATATATGTGTGTGTGTGTGTGTGTGTGTGTGTGTGTGTGTGTGTGTGTGTGCATCTGTAAAGCAATACATACCCCGCGCAAACACACTTATTCATTATGACAGTGACACTTCACTCCAGTTATCTTTTGATTGATATTTTGCAGGTTATACAGCTGACAGATGTCGCAATATGTTCATGTACGGATTACCGATGGTAATTGGTATGTGATACAGTGGGATTCGGTACAGGAATGTCTGTTCGTTAGGGGGTTGCTCTAACCAATGCACTATTGCTGCACTGCTTCATTTGCATATATACCCATATATCCATGGCTCCTGGTTCTCCAAACACACACCCCAATGCCTCCCTAACACTGCTGTCATCCATTCTCCAGTTGGATTCACGGTGTATCCACACCACTACACATTGGCCACTCCCTACTCCTATAGACCCATCTTATCGGTTGACTCACTCCACGTATCCTCAGAACTGCCAAACGTTTAGTCCACAAACATTGGTAATGTGAGCGACCAAAAGAATGCTATTAACAATTTTTGGGTTGTCTCACATGGGACACACATGTGTTTATGTCAAGATTAGACTCTATACTTCATTACATCCTTACTCCAGTTAACATGACACTACAATTAATTAATATGTATGACTATGTGGTAACGCTCACGTTACACATGAGAGCCTAATTATGTACGTGTTCGGCGTATATCTTTTACAAATAGACTGGTTTAGTAATTGGCATTGCCGTAGCAGGCAGATCACAAAAATGATTCCATGTGTGGGAAAGTCCTCGCATTTGATTATGGTCAGCACAACACTGACTTTGGACATTGTACACACTTCTGCATTTTAGCAGTTTCATCCCATCCCACTTCTGCACACCCTATTATTCTATCTACTGTCAAGGTTTGTAAGTGCACATTCATGTTATTTATGTCTGCAAGTGGAATGCATGTGTTACAGAGAATGTACTTCTACATATTGATGTCTGCACGTGTGTATGCATATATACGTATAACGAACTCGCTGACCTCCATGTGGCAGTCCAATTAGAACCGGGCAATCCAACCCTGGAATGCCTGGCTCCATAAATTCATACCCCTAGTTCCTCCATCTCAACTGTGTTCAAAATACATGTATACCTTCCATTGCCCACTTGTTATCGCAGCCATGACACACCTCCACACATTGCCCTCTCCAGAGCGTTTGGGGCCCTACACGTATGTTGTCCCACCACATGTATTCTCAGACTCTCCCACAATTTAGTCCTTGAACATACCTGCCCTTGCTTGTGTAATGGTCGGAAGGCCAAATGGTCTATCTAATTTTTGGGTAGTCCCACCAGGGACTACCTTCTGTGTGTAAAGTAGACTTAGCAAATCAACAATGTTACTCCCACTGGTAATATCCTGCCTGTGGTGTGAGTAGCAGTGCTTTGCTCACTCCTGCCCAGCTGGATATGACATACACTGACAGCAATATATAATACTGGGGTTGCTGTCAATTCCCTTCACATTCCTTTTGTATGCTTTATTGTTACGTTGTTCTTTCTTCATATATATATATATATATATATATATATATATATAAATATATATATATATATATATATATATATATATATATATATATATATACTTTTATACATTTCGTATGATGGACACTGCTTAGACCCAAGCAAGTGCACTCAGACTTGCTTACTGGTACTTATATGTGTTTACTGCTGCTTATTTGTGCTTACACCTCCTTACTAGTACCTTATTCATTATGACAGTGCCACTTTGCTTGAATGATATTTAAGTTAAATATCTCATGCAATACTCTTATGTCGGTTTTACGGCATAAATATCTCATGCGATACTCTTATGTCGGTTTTACGGCAAATGACCTTCATTCCACATGGAAAATGATATGTGCTATTGTTGGGCTCAAACCGTGACTGCCTGTTTGTTAGGCGGATGCTCTAAACACTACACTATTGACACTTACATTGATTCTGCATGTTTTTCTCTATCTGAATGAGTATGATGTGTAAGCTATGCTCGGCGGAGGGCAGCGATGTGCAGACATGCTGCGCTTTGCTTACACCTTCGATATTGCAGCATTCGAATGTATAATAGGGGCACAGGGACAGGGAATATAATTGTGAAAGTTCTAAGGATAGGGCTCAACATTCCACTACGTGCTTGTGTGCTTACTACTTCGAGTGTATTTCACTGTTCGTGGACACTCTTGTATGCTTAGCATGCATTTTGGTATCCACGGACACTGAATTACTGACTTACTATTAGGGGCGGGCTCTACTAGTAGGCATAGTAGGTTTTGCAAGTGTCGGGGCATGTTTACACCTCCATTGAGCACTTGTACACGCCTTCTGCACTTGCACACGTTTCCTGTGCATGTCAAGGTTGCAACGGCATGCCCTCATACATATTCATATGCTGCTGCTGCGCCATCTGTAGTGAGGACGGTCAGGCGCAAGGGTAAAACCATCCTTGAGCTGAGCTTCTTGAATCCTGGGGATTCTCTCTCTGAACTTTGAAATGGCTTACTTGTACGTACTTTGAAATGGCAGACTTAGCTCTAACGGCTGTCTATTGTACTTTGCTTTAAGTGAAATCATTCAGGCTTATGAAACGACATGGCAGTCTCATGATATCATATGTACTTATGGATCTGCATTTCAGATATGTGTTTGCTTTCAGGCTTATTGGTAGTACAGATCTGCATTTGGCTTATTTGCATCAGAGTGAGATCTAATGACAGCCTCATTTGTATTTTGCTTGTACGATCTGCATTTCGCATTTTCACTTATTTATAGTGTGATCTGCATTTTGCTTATTTGTAGTATAGTGTGTGTATGCATGTGTGTGTGTGTGTGTGTGTGTGTGTGTGTGTGTGTGTGTGTGTGTGTGTGTGTGTGTGTGTAAATGTGTGTGTAAATGTTGTGAGGAAAATGTTGCGTGTGAAAATGTTGTGTGTGAATGTGCTGTATGTGAATGCAAACAAGTGCAAATACAACAATTGTGCATGTGTGTATGTTTCCAGCACTTATGCGTCACGTAATTTCACCTATTTAGACATAATTTAATTAATTTTAAGAAGCAGAAATTGTATATTTACTACAAGACACAGCATTTGAGTTTTAAATTATTTCAACACTGAAACTCAAATATTTCTACATAGTATGGGGATTGTGTTAAACACCATGTCCTTGTGCAGATCACAGCTCAAGTCCAAGATGTTTGTGTTTTATAATTAATAGTGAAATAGCTTGTGTGAGCCCCATTAAAATCTCATTCTGTTGCTGCGTACTATTAAAGGATTGCCTGGCCAATGACCAAATACAGTAATAACATCAGAGACTGAACCTGTGTCACTTATGTTTTGGCTGCAATGCAGCCAAAAGACTGTAAAAGAACTGAAATACATTATGCGCATGCTGAGGAATGGAGCATGTTAAATTATTCATTCGGACCATGTGTAAATATTAGTCAGCTAGGAGATACAACTGTTACATCACTCTTTATAAGTAACTTTTCAGTTGTTATCCATTAAATATAACTTTCTAGTTTACTAATTACAATAGCTAGCTGACAATACATTGAGTAATATTTGAAGCAGACAAAGTCCTTATACATATTCTCATCAGCTGTTTTTTTTTAAACATTGTTAAAGAATATTTTGAATTAATACCTATTAAAAGACATTGCCAACCTTTTGGTTGTCTGTTCTTTAGTTTATGTTTGAAAGTTGGTATCCCACAACCCCATTGGAGTGGGCGGGGTTGCATAATTATGTATGTAAATTTTATGTTAATCAGCGTACAGATTTGGACCTATTTTTCATGGGCCCTTGTCCAGATTTTTGATGTTTCCAGGTTGAGAGGTATGTTTGTGTGTGTGTGTGTGTGTGTGTGTGTGTGTGTGTGCAGGCATTAAATACTTACTAAAATAATATGCAATATTTTGGATATAAAATACTTCCTCAGTCAACAGTTACCTCAGCAAGTTTGAAACATTTAGTGAAGGAACTATTTTTACATAAAATAAGAATTAAAAAATACCTATAGTAGTTAAAAATACAAAACAATTAAACATATAGACTATTCTCTAAGTACAATTATGGCCTTAAAAATTCCTTTCCATGGATGTTGAGGCCCAACACTGCCCCCACTTGTGCATTATTATACAATAACACACACTGTGTTGGGCAATATTGCTTACTGGTTAAAGCTGTCTCTGTGGTGATGCAACTCTCAACTGTTCAAAATTTAGCAGAATGTCCAGATTTTTGCCTCATAGTTTGGGTTGTTCCTCATAGAATTTGTGGTATTCTTGCAAATCACTAAGTATTGCAGCCACTAAAAAATGACAGATATTTAAGTTTCATACTTCATATCTATCAGGACATGCATGCTAATGTAAAATCAATTATTTTATCAATTTTCTAGGTTTATTAGAGCAATATTTAAAAATTGATTTGGGGCCTGTGCCCCCCCCCCCATTATGTATGGCTCTGTCCGAATTCTTGTGCCAAGAGCTTGAGCGGTTTGTGTGGCAGTGACAATTTTCATGCTAACTGTGGATATTAACTCCTGGAAGGAGAATAGAGTCACTGATTGAGGGCTTGGTAAACACTTCTACTGAGCTAAAGAAGAGATGTGCTATCACTGATCAACACCTGCTAAACAACCAGCAGTAGATTTCTTCCCAGGTAAACCAGCCATTGAAGTCACAGGGAGCCCATGTGTTCAGTTATGCCATGGCATAGCATGAATCACTGGATGATACGCAGGCCTAAGTAGATGTTATTAAGAGTTATGCAGCTAACAGATAAATGTTATTAAGAGTTATGCAGCTAAGGATAATTGTGCCCAAAGAGAGAGAGAGAGAGAGATAATAGGCCAGAGCTCTATCATCCCACCAAACTGGCAAGATACAGAACACATGCACAAATTGGGAAGAATCTGATGCACATGACTATGAGAAATTGAAACAAAAGACTGTAAAAAGCACAATCCCTTAAGTTTCATAACTGGACAATTTAAGTTGACAAACCAAGAGATTACAAATGGCTGCTTTAAAATACAGTTTGAAACTGTGACTCGACCCTCTAATAGACAATGTGAGTAAAATTCTGAAAATGTTGGCTACAGATACATTTAAGAGGGCATTTCCCAATAAGTTAATGGTATGGGTAACTCACAGTAGCCCCTAGTATTCTGAAAAGCAGTTACTTGGAGTAAAACATTAGTTACTCAGTGATGTTGCAGGATCTCAGTATTTTACAGTGAAACAGATACGTGTATCAGTATACCACCCTCAGGCAAATGGTCAAATGCATTAGATGAATACTTTAACAAAACTGTACAACACAAGAATGTAGAGTTACATTTCAAATATTGGGACTCACTGTTGTGGTATGCTATGTTTAACACAAGTACCTCAATCCTCCACTGGATCTGCACTATTTGAATAGTTATATTACAAACTCCCACAAATGTGCTAGACTTACCAAAAGATATACCAAAAGAAGCATAAAAAGTCCCCTCTTGTAAAAGTATAGTATGTTCTCAATGTCCTTTCCTCCTGAAAGCAGCATTGTAATTTGTATATCCACTGCTTTCATATGTACCTGTTCCAGTTCTGTCAACATATGCTTCACATTTCTGCCAATCTGCATATTGTTGTCCACTGATTCTGAAGTCACCTTATTATTAATCATTTGGATATCTGTATTTTTCACCTTCTCCATTTTTGTTGTTTCAGAATTCTCCTACCCATGCTGACTCTCTCATGCCATCATGACCTTGGACAATGAGCTTCTCCTCCCCACTGCCCCTTTGCTAGGAAAGATATTATTCAAAACATTAAGGCAAGTTCTCTGGTTTTCTGGTGTGATGGTCAAAGTTCCTCTAGTTAGTTTGAATACCACTTCAGGTCTCCCCAAAAAGAGGCTATTCACTAGTGGGACTAGCCTGGTAAACACAGCATAAATAAAACAAATAATTCAAGATACAGTCTTGCAATACTCACGCTTTTGACACATCATCCAATCCCTAAAGAAGCACTTGACTAAAGGTTGCACTAATGCAAAGAAAGGAATATCTAAACATCAACTAGAAATTCTATTAAATATAATTTTTAAATTTTTGATATAGACGCACACACACACACACACACACACACACACACACACACACACACACACACACACACACACACACACACACACGCATACACACACACGTCATTTTTATAGATCACCTAATCGATGTAACAATGATCTGTTATGCAGATATATTATAGCTGATGATCTAAATTGGTTTCACATACTGGAAATAGTTTCTTGGGGCTGTTAGTAGAAGCATGTAATGAGTTATGTTATTCACAGATAGTTACAAAACCTAATAGAAATGATAATATTCTTGATATGGTCTTTGTTACGGAAGGTACTTTTAATAGAGATTGTGTATTACTGTCAGAACTCAAAGGTTTAGCTCATCAATGCCTTTTTTGGTAAGTTAAATTAGATATCTCTAATAAAAGTTCTTTGGAACGTAGCTCAAGACAATCCTATTACAGAGCTGACTAACAGTGCAATTATAAAATAACTGAATGAAATTGGAGTATTAGAATGGAACACAAGGATATTTCAGACTCATGTAATATTTTATATTAATTTATAAATTCCTTGATTAATAAACATGTTTCAGTATAGCAATAACCCACGCCTGGGTGTGGGTAATGCTGGATTTACCCACGGTTGGCGTGGTTTGGTCCCGGTAAGCCCGAGGACCAAACAAAGACAACCGTGGGTAAATCCAGCATTACCCACACCCAGAAGTGGTTATTGTTATATTAATGACATTATTTAAGAAAAGAAATAATTACTTTTCTTAAATAATGGCATTGTATAATGCCTCTTTGCTGCCCTTCCGCAGCTGTCTGGTGTTCATGGCAGTTCTGATGTACTGCGCATGCCTACGCAGTACATCAGAGTTGTGGGCAAAAGCAACGGAGAATGCAAGATCTCCATTGCTTTTTACTGTCTCGCTATGTTAAATGGGTTTAACATGGCGAGACAGCTTTAAAATAAGCAACGGAGATCTCCGTTGCTTATTTTAAAGCTGTCTCGCTATGTTAAACTCATTTAACATAGCGAGACAGGTTAAAGCAACGGAGATCGCAAGATCTCCGTTGCTTTTTACTATTGTCGCTATGTTAAAGGAGTTTAACATAGCGAGACAGCTTTAAAAAAAGCAACGGAGATCTGCGTTGCTTTTTTTAAACCTGTGTCGCTATGTTAAACTCTTTTAACATAGCGAGACAGTGTTTTATACTAACGGAAAAAGTCCGGGCGACCAGACCTTTTTCCGTTAGTATATTGAGGGATTTACAACGGGCACGCTTGTTGGGCTGGCCAATCAGCGTGCACGTTTTAGAGGAGGCATTGTATAATAGTGAATAATACATCTAATAATGGTTTCTGTCAGTGGTGGAAAAATAAACTAGAAAAAAGCACTGTTAGAAGTTTTATAAGACAATCCCATGTGTGCATAAAAATCTAAAGTTAAGAGGGCTAAAATAGGATTTAGAAAAGGTTTGTAAAACATTGATGGGAATTTAAATTGGCCAGGAATGCAGTAACCAATAAAATGGCATTATTTAAACAGTTAAGGTACTACTGAAAGGACAACCAGTAAATTATAACAGTGGAACATTGGAGAGTTGTAATACTTAATAAGTGACCTAGAATTGTTAACTAATTTATTTGCTGAAAAGTTGTTAAGGTCTAAACGTACTGTAGGATAAGATGTAGTACATGTCTGGACACTCACTTCAGATGTATGTCCAAAGCTAACAAAACATTTGTACAGAAAGGTAATACATTTATAAAACCAACAACATCATCTATACCAGACAGACATGTTTTTGTCCTATCAAAAATTGGTGTACACTTGATCTTTTGTCTAATTTATTTGTTCCAGAATTCTCTTAGTGCTGGATTTGTTCCAACAAAATGAAAAGAGACTCTTGTGGTACAAATCTCTAAGGGGGTCATTGACTTCAACAGATAATTTCTATGCAATTAATCTGACGTATTTTGGTAAACATTTTGAACACATTATAAATGAATATATTGCTGACTCTGCATGCTGCCATTGATATTTGTCAGTGTGGATTTATGGTGGGATGTTCATGTTTAACCAGCTTAATTAGTCTTTATCAGTCAGTGTAGAAAACTATAGACCAGAGACTAATAGTGGATGTTGAGTATCTGGACCTGGCCAAGGAATTAAATTCCATGCCACATTTGGGAATTTTACATATTGTGAAGTAAAGTAACACTCTGGCTAGGCTTATAAATGCCCTAGGGCAGATAGCCTAGTACGAACCTATGAACCTATGGCTAGTATAATAGGATGATTAAGCAACTGGCTGAAAGAAAAAACTTGTAAGGTCAAAATTTAGAAATTTACTATCAATATCAAAAATACTAAAGTTGGTGCCCCTCAGTGATTAGTGCTTTGGGTCAAAACTTTTTAATATATTTCTGTTAGACTTTCCAACTTGTGATAAACTTTTGTATAGTAAATTTGCAGAGGTAGCAGAAATCAGTTCTACAGTTTTTTTCTCTGGGAGATCCATTTAGATTATAAGATTTATTGGACTCATTAGAGATCAAGTCAAAAGGCAAAGCTATAGAATTTAATCCTAAAAAAATCAAGTCATTCATTTCTGAGCTAAAATTCCACATTACACATATGCTCTTGATAATAATATCTTAGAACCCCTATATTAGAGACCTTGGGGTAACAATAGAGTTAATGTTAGGGCTGTTGTTAGAAAATGTGAAATGACAGTAAAGTGCATTTTGCATGCTATCAAAAGTTGGGAAAACAAGCTTTATTGCAATTTTATCAAACATTGATTAGATGTCATATTGAATATTTTACATCCACTTGCTTTTACAACTGTGATCAGCTTAAAATACTAGAAAGAGTACAGATGTGTTTTGCTAAGCAAATCATTCAAAGGGAATGCCATATTAAAGAATGCTTGATATACTATCCCTATACTCATTAAATTATAGATTGATAAGAAGTGATTTATTGATAATTTTTAAATGTGTACATAATCCTCAATTTGCTGTTAATATGCATATTGAAGTTAAAGATTTTTTAACTTAAACATTAAATAAAAAGGGGTTTGCTGTGATTCCTAGTTATGCAACAAGAATTAAGAATAACTCTTTCCATTGTAGAACAGGGCTAACGTGGAATTCACCCTCTGTTAGAATCTAAAAGTAGATAGTTTGAGGTCCATAAAGAGGGGACATGACAATTGGCTGAGCAATAGTTTATGTAATTCAACACTGATGGGAGGAAAGCTCTTTGAAGGCCTAACCTGAAGCTTTGAGCTTTTACAATGTAAAACACTAAAACATCTCTGTTTAGCAAAGCCCTGTAATAATACTGTTCTGATGCATCCTATGTTGATGGAAAAGAAGCCAAGCTATGTTTTACAAAAGCAACATGAGATTTCCCAATTACCTTGTGCAACTACACCTTCCCATAATATAATGTATGCACTATTCAGATATCAAAAACATTCAGAACTGTTATCAATAACTTATAACTTTGTATTCCATATACCTATTACTCTCTAGTTTTCTAATAATTCTGCATGTCTTTTCTTCTGTAGAAACATAAATTAACTTACATTTCCTCATTGCCTTCCCTTTACAACATATCTTGCTTACTAAGGACAATTTTCCATTCATGTATAGTGAAGAAGATTTTACCTTTAGTGGGCGTGGCTAAGATGTCAAGCAGCTTGCAGCACAACATTTTTGCTCTGCCTCTTTTCAGTTATTCTGACAGGAAATGTTTGATTTGAAATCATAAACTGAGCTTATTCCTTAGTGATTGAGTAAAAGTTTTGTGTCAAAACTAAGAAGGAAAACTAAGTTTTTGATTTTTTTTTCAACTTTAATGATGTCAGAAGTTCTTTTCATGTTGATACAGTCAGGAGTGACTCCAAAATTACTCTTCAGGAAAGTATGAAGAAAAAAGAACTACAATCAATTATTACAAAGATCTAATAACTTTCAGTCAAAATGGATAATGTGAAGAGTGAAACAGACAGCATAAAATAGAATAGTAAGAAACAACTGGATGTACTTAATAAGATGATTAAGAGACACTCAGATCAAATATCATTGATTACAGAAGCTGTGCATGGTATGGAAGGCAGACTGACAGAGAGTGAAAGTCAAACTGAATTTTTACTAAAGCAAAATACTTTACTCTTAGATAAAATAAGACAATTTGGACACTAGGTCCAGGAGGAACAGCATCAGGATATATGGTGTGCCAGAAAGAGAGGAAGGTAATAATATGATACAATTTCTAAATAGGTAGTTGCCCAAAACTTTAAACTTTCCAGTGTCTCTTTCATTTGGAATTGAAAGAGCTCTTAGATCTCTGTCAAGTGCTTCTTCAATAAACAGCTCATCTTCACCATGATCTATAATAGTTAAATTCCTCTCTATGAAAGGCTTATTATTAAAAACAGCCTGATCATATCATCCCATAAAAATAAATGAAAAAAACATTCAAGTTTGACAGTAATTACACTTCATCGGAGATTTCCAAGAGAAAGGACTGCATCCCTTTAATACAATCTCTTAAAAATTAAATATCAAAGCTCAAGTCTTATTTCCTGGTAAAATGAAGATATTTCTTTCTGAAGGTGACAAAGTATTTAACACTCTTGATTTGATCAAGCACTGGACTTTGTACAAAAAAATAAACTGTTGAATAGAACAGAAGAAATGAATTGGTCTGCAACAAGCTTATAAAGACAAGCAAATAAGAATAGTTGGTCTAAGGAGAAAAACAGTAAAAAGTTTATGGAAAAGTGAGGAAATATATTACATTTTTATTACATATTCTATTTATATGCCATGTTAATATTTGGATGTAGTTCTTCAGTTTTGCTTGATAGAGAATATAAAGCAAGGTGATCCCCCTTTTTCATTTTTTTTTACATTAAATAGAGGGATAGATGCTATACTATAGCTTATTTGTACTTGTAGTTATTGTGTGTAAGTAGTTAGACTTATGAATTGATTTTTAGCCAATGCAAATAATATGCTTATTCTAATATATGTGGTTGGCAGATATATTTGGATGCGGCATAGTGATGTTTTTAGGATGTATGCACGTGTGTGTGTGTGTGTGTGTGTGTGTGTGTGTGTGTGTGTGTGTGTGTGTGTGTGTGTGCGTGTGTGTGCATGCGCACATGCGCGCGTGTGTGTATGTGTGTGCATGTGTATGATTATGTACTACTTATGTTTTTTTTTTTTCTTTGACTTTTATTTATTTTATATTTTATTAGTTTTTTTCTTTTATGTTGTGGGTTTTATGGAGTGGTCCTTTTGTTTGTTTCTCTGCAGTGGGTCAATTATGCTTTATCTTTCTGACTGATCTGTAGCTGTATTTGTCAGAATGTTCAAACATTTTTTTTTTTTTTAATTTAAAGAGAGAAACCATTGCTCACCTGAAACAGTCACTAGCTTTTTTGTTACACTACCTGTCTTGAATGTTTTCCTTCTGGAATGATCTTTTCTACCTGATTTAATCATCTTGGAGAGGCCATGAGCTGTATTTAATGGTGCAGAGATTTGCAGCGCTACTGTATTGCAGTTTAAAGAAACAGGAAGTCACACTTAACCTTTAAACCACTCTGAACTGGAGTGTTACAGCAATTTGGAAAAAAGAACATAGATTTTAATACATTATAGCCAGAAAACTGTAAGCTGTGAAAACATAATTTTTTAAATTAAAATATATATTATATAGTGCTTCCTACACTGTACTTATAGAAAGTATAAAGAGCCATTGAGTTTGTTATATTGTATATTTATTTAAGCAAACACATTTACTGATTTAATATGACTAACAGCTACAGCATTTTATGTATGGTAAGTAACTATAAAAAACACATTTCTGCTACAGTTATTTGCATTAAAGCAAGATGCCAGTGAATACTGTTTGCGATATATATATATATATATATATATATATATATATATATATATATATGGGATCCATATGGATCCCCGATCGTCAACATCACTGAAACAGATTCGCCTGGCATACTTGCGCGAAAGTGCTTTTCACTGAAGAAGCACTTTTGCGTAAGTATGCCAGTTGCGGAGATCGCACTACAGTGAGGTAAGGGAAAATTCCCTTTTCCTCACTGTAGTGTGACCTCGGAGTGAGAATATTAAAGTGGGGGGGGTGGGGGGTGCAGGGGGGGTTGCCCCCCTACAAAAACATAAATATAATGGTTTTTTTAACGCACTTTAACGAAAGCGCTTTTTTGGTGAAAGCGCTTTCATTAAAGTGTGTTCGGTGATTGTGGATTCAGACTATTGAACTTTTGTTCAATAGTCCTAGATCCATATATATATATATATATATATATATATATATATATATATATATATCTGTATATATATATATAGGAAGCAGCTGTATATTAGCTAAACATATTTTAACAAATAATATGTTCTACCTCTTGCTTTTGTAATTGATGCTTAATGTAATTATTCTTTGATTTGTTCAATAGTTATATTACAAATAGATTAATCTGATAGGGTGTAGTAGATGTATAGCTATTTATGGTTTTAAATTAATACTTCATTTTTATTATTAAATGTATAGATGTTTTGGATTTTTACAGCACTAATTTATTCTGCAGACTAATACATTCTTTGATATAATAACTTAGTAATTTGTTGGGTCTGAATTTATTTGTTTAAGATAGTTGTAATGTATGTTCAGTTTAATATATTATACTTTTGGATATTATCAAGTGCATTATGGGAACTTATAACTTAATTTGTCTTGTTTATTAGATATTTTAAAATACAGCTTGTAAAATGGGGAGGGGGGATGTTTTTTTATTTATTTATTCATTGTCAATGTACCAACGCTATGTTTTTCTCTTTGATTTAATGTACATCTTAATTGTATGCATTTTACACATGCTATCATTGGAAAGTTATCTAAGTAGTTTTGCTTTTGCAAACAGTGAAAGTTTTAAAATTTGAATAGTTGAAATAAATACCTAGATCTAATACCTTATAATTTGAAATTGGTTATTTTAACATACAAATACATAGTTGTGTATAGGTGCATATATGTATATATAGATACATATGCTGATTTATGTAGGTTACATTTTATATTTAAATATTTGTCTAAGTACATATAGGTGGGTGTGCGTATGAAGATACATGGGTGTGTGTGTATACATGTGTGCATTCTGTAAATAATTACATGCAAAGTGAAGTATATTTAGTTCCTAACAATTGTATGGATATAAGCATAGTTAATTTTTGAGTTCATCTTAATACACGACTATGTAAATACCATTAAAATATGTAATAGATAATTACATTTGACATTTTCTTCCTTAAATGTAATCAAGTGTTATATTATCTTCTCTTTAAAATTTGAACTATATCTAGTGGATGCTTGATAATAACAAATTACAGATTGTATATATTTTAAGATTCATATGCAGTCATGTATATTATGCTATAGTGATATTTTTGATAAGTAATGTTTTTGTCTTTTGCGGGGTATAAGAGTAAATGGCGTTATAGATGGTTACTTTATTATTTAGAGAATTTATATGTGATTAAAACATGTTAGAATATGAAATATATGTTTATGTACATATATAGATTAAAATATATATGCAGTTGATTATATAATTATTCCTTTATTTTTGAAAATAGATTAGATATAGTAGATACATTATTGATAGATGATGGTTACATATTTTAATATATACTTACATTACCAGTTTAATCTTAATGGTAGTAGCAATAGAAAATAATTGGATGGAAAATGTGGATTGAGGGTGGTTTATATGATTATTTCATCAAACTAGGAATATGTTATTCCATGGTAGGGTTGTAAATAGCATTATATTTAGTTTTTAATAGTTAAGTCTGTGATTTTGTCCATAACAAAATATATGAAATCAGTTATAACTTATATTATGCAAGTCCTTATTGTAATTATTCTGAAATTGTTTTTGTTAAATATGTTAATGTACAAATGTCTTTCATTGAATGCCAGTGGTGTTAACAATCCTATAAAGAGAGGATGCTTAATCAAATATATTAAGATTAATAAAGCACATTTAGTCTTCCTACAAGAGACACATTTGTTGAAGAAAGATAATGATAAGTTGTTATTGAAGGATTATTCAACTCTAGCTGATTCATATTATATTTCCAAAAGGAGAGGCACTGTTATACTTTGGAAGAAATCATCCACTATGCCGAAAGTAATAGATACTTACACTGATAAAAATGGTATGATGTGTTTGGTTGTTCTTGAAATTAATAAGAAATATTATACCTTTGTAAATGTTTATTGTATCCCTGTAATTGGTTCTAATGTAGTCAGAAACCACCTAGACACTATAACTTTACTTGCAAAAGGAGAAATTATACTAGCTGGGGATTTTAATTGCATATTATCTAAAATAGTTACTACGAAAGACAAAAAAAAAAAAAACTAAAATATCAGCTTCAGCTAACAATTGAATTATTTCATAAATACAATGAATCTAAAAGATATATATGATTTGAAACAGACAAATTCCCTTAATTACACTCATTATTCATTCAGATTCAATATTCAAACAAATATAAAGTTTTACATTCAATAATTTATAGTCTAATATTGATGAAATATCAGTAAATTTCTGGCCATCATCTGATCACAATGCAATCACTTTTAAATTCAAAATAAAATCTAATGATTTGGTTTATTGGCAGAGAATTTCAGCTTATATTACAAAGATTAAAGGATTTCAGGAATGTTTTTTAAAGGAAGTAAATATGTTTTTGGAATATAACAATAACAGTGAAGTTTCCAATGTTATACTGTGGGATGCATTCAAAGCATACTTGTATGGTAGAATTAAAAGTTGGGATTTGGCAAAAAGAAAAGAATGGGCTAAGGTATTAATTATTTTACAATCTAAAATTGATACATTAAAACTAAATTTAACTAAGTTTATAAATTCTGAATTAACAGCATTAAAATCAGAAATATACAGAAATATTAAATCACATAGTTTTAATTAATTTGGAAAAACTTATGTTGCAATCTTATTCCTATTAACCCAAAAAATTGCATAGACTATCCATTAGATCTAAAAAATAGATAATTTAAATCATATTACTGAGATCATATATAAAGTTAATATATAAAGTTAATAACACTAATAAATCAATAATCAATATAAAATATATTTTGGAAACTTTACGAAAACACTATGATTAAGTCAATAATAGTAAATCAATTCTAGAAAATAATGAATTAACAGATAACTTCTTAAGGAATAATATAAAAAATAAATTAACAACTGAATAAATTATGAGAGTAGATACATCAATTTCCTTCAATGAATTGAAAGAACAAATCAAAAATGTAAAAAATAACTGGATCTTGGAATTGGATTGTTTAATTCCAGAAATAAATAAAATAATTCCAGATAATATTGTAAAGATCTTATTAGAAACATTTGAAGAGATTAAAAGCAAACTGAATAATCCACCCTCTTGGAAATTCTTCCTAATATCTCTTATTTTGATACAATATAAGGATTCAATGATGTGATCTTATCATCCCATCTCTCTTTTAAAAGTTGATTATAAAATATTTATGTGCATATTAGCAAAATGACTAAACAACTTGATGCTAAATTTAATTGAGGATGAACAAACAGGTTTTATTATAAACAGTAAAGTCCAAGACAGCATTATTAGACTTCTATCTTTGATAGATGCTGCAAATAAAGGCAAGAAATAATTTTCATTCAAAAGCTTAGACTTAGATAATGCTTTTGAGTCATTAATTGGACATATCAATAAAACATCTTTAAAAATATCATTTTTCCTTAGATTTTATAGAGCTAATAATGAAGTTATATAATAACACATTTTCTTTTGTTAAAGTTGGCTCCTATTTATCTAGTTCATTTCACATTTTGAAAGGAACAAAACAAAGTTTCCCTTTATCCCCTCCTTTATTTGCATTGTCGACTGAATTTTCACTACTTTTACTAGAAATAACTTAAACATAAAGGGGTTTTCTTTTAAGGATACTTATTGTTCAAAAATTCAGTTGTTTGCTGATGATATTCTATTAACAAGTGGCAACACTGAATCTTTGTTAGAGCATATTCTTGAATCAATAAAGTACTTTGAAAAGATTTTTGGTTTAAATTTTAATCAAGAAAAAAAGAAACTGTATTGATAACTAAAAAAAAAGTACCTTTTAAGAAAGTATAGTGAATCTGGGTGGGAAAATAAACAACTTAAATACTTAGCAATCACTATAAAACCTACATGGAAATACACTGTTACCTCAAAGTGGAAACATCAAATACAATATTAAAGCTAGCTGATAATTGGAATGAAATGTTTTTTTATTACCGAGGACAGGCTCATGTTGATAAAAATTATTTTCTTACCAAAAATCTTATTTCACATTCAATCATTGATTTTATTACCAAGAAAACCTTTAACAACTAAATTCAATCTTACTTAATGTTTTATTAGATTAGGGTATACCATTCAACTTGCTAATCTAACAAAAACCCCAAAATAGGGACAGATTATGATTATTGCTCTTATAAACTTAGAAAGCTAATGGAATAACAGTGATTGTATTATCATGCATTTTATGAAGGATATAAAGACTAAAGCACAAATACATGTCATTATTTAGTGACTTCAGACCTTTCTGATTTGCCAGAAAGCTATACTTTTTAGGATGATCAGACCAAAAATATGAGGAAAAATTCTGGACATTCTGTGAAAATCTGGACTGTTGAGAGGTATGGTTAGGGGATAGATGTAGTGTTGTTTGTGCGTGTTCCTGAATGTTTGTGTGTCTGAGTCTGTCTTATGTACTGGCAGTGTTGCAGAAGGTTTTAATTAGGTTCATAGGTTCATAGGTAGGTGCTATGCTATCTGCCTGAAGGCATTTATAAGCCTAGCCAGAATGTGTTGGCTTTCGCCACCCCCTTAGATTAGTTCCCTTTGCCTCTGTCCAGCAGAGCCAATGAAGTGATCCCCAGGGTAAACTTTCTGTTTTCCATCCACTCATCAAGGTTTCTCTTGAAGAGTGTTAGCGAGGAGCTCTGCTTAATGTAGATCAGAATCTTGTTCCAAAGCATGGGAAGTCTCTGGGACAGGAATCTATCCCTCCAGCACGTCCTATTTATTGTTGTGGTGAGGTTTAGATCCCTAGAGCATGTGGCTCAAGGGGATAAGGTTTTCTTTAGGTGGAGCATGTCCATCAATTCTGGGTTGGACATGGCCTTGTATGTCAGGCAGAGATCACCTCTGAGTAGGCGGTATGCAGCCGAGTACAGCTGGAGGTTCTTCAATCGAGCTGCATAGGGCATCTGTTTGAGGCCACTGATCCTCTTGGTGAGGTACTTCTGTGGTCTTTCCAGGTGTTGCAGGTGTCTTTTAAGGTACATTCCAAATGGGGTATTGTACTCTATGATGGGTCTGATGAGTGATGAGTAGAGGGGCACAATGACCTCTTTTGATCTGGATGCAAACCCTTTTGTGATTAGGTGGACCACATAGAAGGATTTTCTAACCACTTTGGCAATGTGATTATCAAAGGAGAGATTACTATCTACTTGGGTCCCCAGATCCCTTATTACGTTTTCTGTAATTAGGGGGCTACCACCTATGTGGTAGTTTGTGTGTACTTTGATTTTTCCAAAGTGGATGACTATGCACTTTTTGGCATTTAGCTTGAGGCCATGATTTTGACAGGTATCCGTCTCAGTGAGACCCTTATGGAGGATGTCTGTGTAAAGCGGAGAGTCAATTATAGCCCCTAGTTTGCAATCATCTGCAAACTTGGTCAGCCATAGTCCTCCTGTGCTTGCCTGTACCTCTGAGACGTATATGTAGAACAGGAGGGGTCCCAGGACTGAGCCTTGGAGAACGCCACTTGTAACCGGTTTAGAGTCAGACCTAGCTCCTGAAACTCTCACCATGTGGGTTCTGTCTGTGAGCCAATTGGCAACCCATTTTGTGACATAGGGGTTTGTGTTCAGGCTGGTGAGCTTGTCTATAAAACCAGAATGGGGAATGGTGTTGAAGGCCTTTGCGAGGTCTAGGTATGCTGTGTGTACCACCTTTCCCTCATCTATAGCCTTGGTAACTGTCTCAAAGAAGTCCACCAGGTTTAAGAGGCACGATCTACCCTTAACAAAGCCGAACTGGGTAGGGTCCAGTGTTTGGAGGTTCCCAATGTCTCTGTTAATGAGTTCCATGATGATGCACTCCATAGCCTTGCAGACCAAGCTAGTCAGGCTTATAGGGTGATAGTTCCTGGGGTCTGTTGTGGCTCCACCTTTGTGGAGCAGAATAACCATTGCTGCGCACCACTCTTTGGGTAAATAGCCTGTGGAGAGGCTGAGTTTGAACAGTGTGTTTAGGTGGGGGGTTAGTTTGTCTTTGAGCTCATGTAGGATGCAGCCTGGGACACCGTCTGTTCCCATTGATGCTGTGTTTTTGGCTTTGGAGAGGGCTGTTTTAACCTGAGTGTCAGTGATTTCAAGGGCTCTACATTCTTCTGATATGGTTATGGGCCCTTTTGGGGATGAGAGGGGGGGGAGTTTGCTCTGAACCTGTCTGCCAGGATGTTGGCAATATCAGTTGGTTCAGTGTATTTTGTGCCATTCTGCATTAACCCTGAGCAGATCTGAGCATTTCCACTTAGATTCTTGACATAGCTAAAGAATGCCTTGTGGTATCTCTGGAGTCCCTGGCAATTTTTCTTTTGAAGCTCACCTTGGACAATTTTATGAGGGATCGTAGTTTCTTGCTGATACTGATCAGGGATGTCTTCCCTTCTTGGGATTTTGCTCTTTTCTGTACTAGTTTCCTCCTTCAATTGTATAGCTTGTTTATGGCAGGGGTCCACCAGACTGGTTTCCTTTTCTTGGAGGAGTGAGTCTTGGTTTGTTTGGGATAGCACGATCCATGCATTCTTGTAGGTGCCCATAGAATGCATTAGTAAATGATTCTGCAGCTTGGACAGTGTTATCCTTTAGCATGGGGGCTTTGAAACTTTCCACCTTGGTCTTAAGTAACGTGAAGTTTGCTTTTGAAAAGTTGGTGGTTTCCTTGTCCGGGGGTGGGGGTGGAATGTGGATATCCAAAGTGATTTGTTTATGGTAAGATTTAACCAGTGAGGGGTTGACCTCCGGTGTGGAACACCGGTCACCCATGTTGGTAATGACCAGGTCCAATATGTTGTCACCTCTGGTGGGAGTGTTGACCAGTAGATCCAGGGCATTTGAGTTTATAAATTCTAGGAAATGTTGGGCAAGGGAGTTAGTACTTGAGTAGTTCTCGCAATTAATGTTTGGGTAGTTGAAATCACCCAATATTAGGGTGTTTGGTAGGACCTTTATGTTTCCCAGTGTTTCCAGAAATGTGGAATGGGGGTCCTGGGAGATGGTGGGTGATCTGTAGCAAGCTACAATTTGAATTACAGTTTTGCCCATTGTTAGTTGCACGTGGATGATCTCTGAAGCATTGTGCTGTGCCACTAACCTGGAGATGTGGGTATCCTTGATGAATATGGATACTCCTCCATCTTTTGTATTTCGGTCTGGGTTCTGTGGCCAAAATGTATGGTATGACTTGTAGCATGGTAGTGTTGGGGTGCTCTCTGGAGCTTTATACCAGGTTTCTGTTACTGCACATATATCGATTTTCTTCATACTGACGAGTGCCTCAAGTGCGTATATTTTGAGGTTTAGACTTCTGGCATTGAGTAGCATTACCCTCAGATTTTTGTTACTTGTGCTATTTATGGTGGTGGGTTTGTCATTTGCCCCTTGCCTAAAAAGGCACTATGGGGGTGGCAATAGCCTTGGCCAGTGTTTGAAAGCCTAAAGTTGACAAGTGCAAGCCATCTCTAGCAAAACAGCGTGGCTTGTTGAGCATGTCATCCCAGGCAGACAGACACTGGATCCCCTTTGAATGACACCAGAAACCTAGCCAATTGTTGAAATTGATATTTTTTCTTTATACCATTGTATCATACTGGCCTGGGCTATGTGATCAGAGAGCTCTTCCATGTCTCTTTTCATGCAGTCCAGGGAGGTACAGCTCAGGTCATTCACACCAACATGGACAATGACAGAGTCATATTTGTACTTGTTCTGGAGTGACCTGAGTGCTTGTATTATGTGGCGGATCCTGGCACCCGACAGGCAACTAACAGTAACCTTCTCTTTAATTAGCCTAGTGAGTGGGACATCAGTGTGCCTGACTATATAGTCACCTATTACTAGTATGTTGGGTATGTTCTTTTGCCTTAAGGGCTGTGATTGTGTGGCACATTGGTTTTGTGAAATATGTGTTTCATGGTTTGTGTTGGGGGTGGAGGTTGCTTGGATATCTGCTTTGGAGGTCTCTGTTGCTTTTTCAGATTTTTATTTAGAGCCTCCAAGTATGTTTTTGTGTATTTATGTGTGTTTTTTGCCAGTGCTGGTTTAATGGGTCTATGTGAGACTGGTGGTGTGATGCCAGTATTTCCCTTCTCTTCTTGACTGTCTGATCCAGTCTTGGGTTGAGAGAGCTTAGCCTACAGTTTGGCTGTATAATTGCATCTCTCAGATGTATTAGTGTTTGGTGGTAGGAGGAGAGGGTTGTCTGTGTACATGAGGCAGTTGTAACATTGCCTCAAAATGCCCAGATTCACCAGTTGAACTGGAGAGTACACCTGAAACTGCCCTTCGGACATGCCTGGATAGGTACAGTGAACTGTTTTACTGAATAGCTGGTAAGGTCAAATAGAGAGCCTTGCCCTTCTGTACAGCATAGGGGGGTCTTGTGCTAGGGTTTATAAGTACTTGCTATGAGTTTTGAGCAAGTGCCAGGCTGAGAAATGAATAGCTTGAGTGCTTAAGTTGAAAATTTGTCTAGTTCCAAGGGAAAAATTGAAGAGGAGTCTTTGTGGAGCCAGGAATAGTTACACCCTAGCTAATTGGTGCTACCCGGCGCACAAAACTGGACAAATGTGTTTTTTATAACAGGGAAATGAAAGAGATAGAAATTAGCCCAAAATGGCCAATAAACGACTAATTTCTGGGCTGAAACCTCTCCTCCAGGGGCAGATAGGCTGCTCAAAGCTCCCCTCTCTCACAGGTGAACAGAGAAACTTCCCTCTATCCAAGTAAGGTATGGGCAAATACAGAGATTTGTAACACAGTCCTGAATTCAGCACTAACCTGAAAACTGGACTATACTAGCTTAGAAAGTCAGGAAACAAGTATATTTTTTTCAGAAAATAAAGCAGATACAATAAAAAAACACTTAAAATGCACAGAAATGGATGCTTATTGTTACATATCTCAGTTCAGAGTTGTAGTCAATGCCCGTAGTAATAAAGTAGGAAGAAACACAAATACAGTAAAAGCAGATGAATAAAGTGCAATTTTTATATGTATATATATATATATATATATATATATATATATATATATATATATATATATATAAAACAATAGAAAATGAACAAACTGATTTAAACAAGTTACCCAATTAACCAGAAAAAAGCTCAAAACTGAGCCCTGTTCCAGCAGTCTTCAATGAGACAAGTTCTAACTGCACACTCCTGATGCTAGGGTGCAGGGGAACCTTCTCCAAAAAAAGATTGCCTGGATCAGTGCTCAAGTTATACAAACAAAGCTAGATTCAGCAGGCCTACAGCAACAAGGCACTCCAATTTCAGAAAGAAACAGTTCAAATAAGCAGGCACAATAAGCCTGTGACCAGAAATTCCCAGCTCAGAAGGGCAGAATTCAGCCTCTCCTCCCACAAGAGTGTAGACCACAAACCTTCTTAATGTAGAATAACTGGCCTGAAGCCCAAGTGCTTAAACCAGAACTAATACACTTTTAGAATAGCAGACACTGAGCCTTCAATCAGCAATTCCCAGCTTAGAAGGATGTAAGCTACCTGTCCTGCCACAACATTGCAGACCACAAACCTTCTTATTGTAAAACAACTGGTATGAAGCCCAAGTGCTTAAACCAAAAGATTTAGAATAACAGTTACAATTTAATCAGGCTACTACCAAGCAGTAATAAATGCAGCAGAATAAATAAAATTTAGTACTTTTAAGAAGAGGCAAAAGCAAAATAAAGTAGGACGAAACACAAGTACAGTAAAAGCAGATGAATAAAGTGCACATTTGTTTTTGTTAGTAAAGTGCAAGGAGAGAGGAAGGAAGAACCCAAGTGGGTTGGCCTTCTCAAATCTTCTCTCTGTATTAAGTAGAGTGAACACTCAGAATATGATCTCACTGTATTCGGTTAAGTGTACAAATGAGATGGATTCAGGAGGAGTGGTCAAATACAGACTTACAGGAGGGGTGGGCAATTCCAGAGCCAGCAACACTAACACCAAAACAAGAACAGGGATGGTGGATGGGAACAAACTGCAGAGAGAGACACAGCACACACACCATTCAGTGAAACACACAATTAGGTACAGAAAAAATGAAAAACAGTACTTTTAAAACTGCAAGTTTATACTTAACTTCAGCTTCTAATGCAGGTTATTATAGCCAAGCAAGTCTCTCAGAAGTTGAGCATAAAATGATTTCTCAAACTTTGTGGCTAGCACTTAAAGTACAGAGGAATCCCTCTAGGCTAACAGTTAAATATCAGATAACAAGAAGTGAGAAGACCACCACCCCCTCTTATAGCAGAGAGAGACACAGCACACATACTATTCAGTGAACCACACAATTAGGTACAGAAAAAATGAAAAACAGTACTTTTAAAATTGCAAGTTTATACTTAACTTCAGCTTCTAATGCAGGTGATTATAGCCAAGCAAGTCTCTCAGAAGTTGTGCATAAGATATAGGCTTAGGTTTGGCAGAAGGGCTGGCATTAGGATTAGGGTTAGAACCAATTGCAAAAGGTGGCGCAGAGTTGTGGAGCCGGACAAGGGTAGGTCTAGGGTAAAAACTCATGAGCAAGGTGGAGAAGGATAGTAAATGAATTTATAATACTAATTAAACACTAGTTAAAAAATTGCCTCTTCTTGCTACAGTTGAAGTATACCATTTAATTTGCTAACAGTTTTTGGGTATTCACAGTATATATGACAGTGCTTAATTAGTAAACTATCAATCAGTACACCCAATTTAATGGTGCTGTTATGGTCACTCTCTCCAATTCTAGAATATCAATGATTTTACTTTTATTATTCATTTCAGGTTCTATCCACAAGCTTAAAATCTGCTGTAAATCAGACATTTGTGCTGTTACTGTTATTCTTCAGTTAAATGCCTAGTTCTAAAGTTTTAATGTTTTTTGTTACAGATGACACAAACCATGGCCAGTGGTCTTTTTTTATTTATTTATTCATTTATTTATTTATTTTCAAATTGCACTGTACCTCTACAGCTAACCCTTCCACAAGATCTACTGGGCTCTCCTGAACACTCCTGGACTTACTGCAACAGATGCTTTGGGTCAGTGAGGAGATACAGACATCCTGGTACAATGTCATATTGCTACCATTTTTTAACCTTAGGCCCTAGCTTCCTACCCCCCCACCCCCCCACACACAGACACATACACATGAAATGTCAAATGAGCGGACATGTATTGAGGTTTAGCTGCATTTTGTTCAGCCTCTGCTGTGATTCAGACAGTATCCTCTACCTATTCCTTTCCAGACAACATCCCCCTCTCATCTCCCCAGCCTCCACTAGAGATGCAATGCAAGGAGCATCATTGTGCGTGACCTCCCACTATGACAGGCATGCCCATTTTGCCCTTCACATATGACAGGTATGCCCATCCTGCCCTTGACATTCTTTAGATGCCTGAGGTGCTAACTAAATCCAGATCACCTGGGCCAAAGTTAGGGATTTATTCGTCCATATCACAAAGTGGCTTCTTTTTTTAAATTTTGATAGACTGCATAATCACTTTCTATTTCTATGGAAGCCTTAAGTTCTTCCCCTGTGAATTGTGAAGATAATATTTTTGCCCAGTCAGACTGAGCCCAATTCTCCTGTGTGGCAAATTTCACAAATGCAGCAGTGGGGTATTTTGGTGGCAGACAGTACATCAGTTAGCATGTTAATTTGCTGTTGGAGACTCACTAAATGTATTCAGCATTTTCACTCCTCTCCTGAAGTCTCACATACCTTTCCTGAAGAGACAGTACATGCTGATTCATATTGATGTTAGACTGCCTAGAGTCTCTGCAAGTTTCTTCATGTCTGGCAAACAGTTCACTCACAAAACAAGCCCAGTTGTCTGTCTATCTCTATCAGCTTTGTTGACCTGTCCATTACCAGTATGAACAGCAGGGGATTCAGAAGTGAAACTTGTTGCACACCCACACCCACTGTGAATCCCTCTGTGAGTCTAAACACTGTTTGTACTAGTGTCATTGGGTCTTGGTACATAGACTGCATTAATTCTACCACTTCTTCTGGGACTTTAAGCTACACAGGACTGCCAAAATCAGCTTTCTTGGGACCTTCTTGTATGCTTTCCCTAATTCTAGGAAACCTCATTATAACTTTTTCCTTACCTATAGCATCTTCAAAACTACCTCTCTCACTGCAAACATTGGGCCATTTGTGCTGCATCCTAACCTGAATCCAAACTGCTCATCTCCCATGTTATTTCCTACTCTCTGCATATTGATTTATCAGTCAACTTTCATGCAGTGGGGCAGAAGTTTGATAGCTATACTGCCTACAGTTGTGAATGTCCCATTTATTATTGTACACTGGCACTAGAATGCGTATTCTTTCTCCTGTCATCTGGATAAACCTTTCTCTCTGTACTGTTACTAGTACCCTCTGGATACCATATTTCCTCCAGTTCACCCAACATTTTTGATCCTATCTGCTGTGACCTCATCTGAGCCTGTTGCATTCCTTGAATTAATTTTCCTTAGCATTTGTATTCTTTTATGGTGGGCTCTTCTTCTTTTTCTTCTTCTTCTTTCCTTGTAGACTGTATCTGAGGCAGCACAGCTTCTGTGGGATTTTCCTCCTTCAGAATTTGCAGAATGTATTCCCAGGTTAAGTGGCTTTGCAGCATTGCCCCTCCATTTTTTCTTCCTCCTGCTCCTTACCATCATGTCATCCACTTTCAAGCTGCATCCTCTCAGGGAACCTATTTTGAGTATTATTTATTAACAATACTTTGCTCATATTTAGCAGGTTGATTGTTTTTATGTTCAGCTTTTATTCAACAGAGCTATTTCAGGTAATCTAATCTGGGCAACTGCACACCACCCAGTGGCTTATTGACACAGTAGTAATGGGATTTATGGCAGGCACACACCAGCCAATAAAGGCACATATACCTCCTCCCACCGTTTACAAGGATCCCTAGCAGAGGTTGGCGTAAGCTGGGCCCTAACTCACCAGTAAATACCCATGCCTATTCTTTGGTGATATTAGCCAATGTGATCAAATTAGCTAGAGCCAATGTTTACACCATCAAGTGGCTCACCCTGACATGGCTAAGCTTCTGGTGTACCAGAGATAGATCCCCAGTTTAGCTACTGGAACTTTACAGGAAATCCACAATTAATTTCTTATTACTTCAATGTTAAATGGAAATTAAAACTCCAAATACTCTTAAGCTTCCTCTGCTAAATGTTTGCCAACATTCTCCACTTTTAGTCTTGAACAGTTTGTCTGCAATACAGACCAATACTTCAGCATGTGAATTATGATTCCCTCTGCTATTAAATGTTTTACTATAATCTGATTTTTCCATACTGTACGGTGTATATATATATATATATATATATATATATATATATATATATATATATATATATATATGTAACCTCAACATAGTATTTCTAATAGTTAATTAGTCACACCACACTATATATTTATGCTTATTTTGTGTTTGAAAATGATCTCTTTCTATCTGTCTGTCTGACTAGTATATAAAGACACATGGTTTCCATTTGGGGAAGCTAGATGTATAATTTTCTTGCAAATGAAGGTGACTCTTTGGCCTCCTCTGACTAGGTGCAGTGGCTTAGCTAAGACGCTACCTCCAGTTCTGAAACCGCATTCTCTAAAATAGTGGTTTGCTTTCCTCAGGTGGGTCAATTGTTTCTAAAGGAGTTGTTTGCTTAGCTTGAGTCATGTTTTCAAGTGATTGTATGTGGAGATTGATATTAACCAGAAGAATGGAGGAAGATTGCAGATGTGTAGGCACTGCACAAGCTTGTCTTAAAACCATAGCTGATATGATATGATTTTTGTGCTTTATAGAAATTCAGAAATTTTATATGAGTCAAGCCAAAACTGTAAAAAGCTCAAAAGCCTCAAACCCACCACCACAGTGAAAAAGAAAAACTGGGTTTGTAGTCTCATAGTGAACAGTAACTGATTAATTCCAATTCCTGGTTTTGGCAGCATATCCATAGTTCACACATAGTTACACATTAATGTTTATAATTTTAATGTTGCTCAGTTATTGGGGAACAGTAGAGTGAATGGGAAAGTTACTTTATAGGGATGCATCATTTAAAAGGCTCTTTGTAGAGAGAAAGAAAGAGACGAACAATCTGAAATAACTTTGCAGGCCGGCTGACACATACAGAATGCTTTTCTGAGTAAAAAGCAGTTTCCTTTCCTTTAAATATGCCTGCAATTGATTAATTTACTACATTTCATCTAATATAGGTAAAACCTGTTTAAATGCAGACTGAGTAATGTGGCATACTTCCCTTGTACATCTGTACTTGGTTTATTTGGAAACAAAAATGGTGATTTGTTAATTAATGTTGACACCACTGCATGGTCATCAGAAGCTCTCTAAACATCCGAGCAGATAGAAAACACTATTTGAACAGTTTTGGTTTCCCTTAATCATTACCACTTGTAATAGTACATACTAATTCCCTGTTCTCTTGCCCATAATTGCAGTATTGTAGTGTTGTCTAGTTATTAGTAACAGTAGAGTGATATGGGAAATTATTATACAAGGAAGCACCATTTAAAAAACATTTCATCATAAGGGAAGTGATTTAATCAGGTTAATTCTGTAGCATGGATTGGTCTTATTGACATAATTTGTAGCTAACTCTTTGTTTTATAGTGCACAATGACCTTTATACTAATATTAAGCTAAAGAGACATATAGGAGAATAAATTGATTCAGTTGACATAAACTGTACGCTTTTCTGAGAAAGGCCCTCCCTGATAGCGAGGAAGCAAGTAAGATTGAAGAAGTACAATGGAATGTTACCTTGATTTATAATATAATTAAATCTTGAAAGTATGGAAAACTGCAACTAACTATGCATCTAATTATCAGCATTAAGGAAATAATGACTACTTAAAATTTCTCACATTAGAGAGACTTATAACTAATTACTCTCTCGAAGTGATTTTTTACATACTGATACTACCTCTTCTTAGCTGTTTACATATATTGACTGATAAGATGCTTATTAGACCAATAGTCAATTGGATTATATTAACATCCTTTTACTTTTACAATAAAAATGGAGTGAACTATAAAGTTTTTTGGAAGTAGTCACAGTTTGACTTACAATATCTCTAGCTTAGAATTGCTTTGATAAAATTTTCCCTATTCATTGTCAGTCATGTAACTATTACTTGCTTGGTGAAGAGTGCAATGTATTTAAGTGACTCAATTTATCAACATGTTCATACTTATTATTGTCACTAAAATTGTCTTCAAGTGCTGATCTACTGTTTACTGATTTATCCTAACTAATGCAAACATTGTTTATTTATCTAATAATTCTAATAGAAGTGTTTACATAGTCAATTGTTGTTTGAATACTTCTCTTTTGACAAACTTTCTCATACATATCCACTGTTAAGCTATTAATTATTTGACTCTGTAAGGATTCATAGGTTCATAGGTAAGAACTAGGCTATCTGCTCAAGGGCATTTATAATCCTAGCCAGAATGTGTTGGCTTTTGCCACCCCCTTAGATTAATTCCCTGTGCCTCTGTCCAGCAGAGCCATTAGTACCATGTGCCTCTGTCCAGCAGAGCCACTGCAGTGATCCCTGGGGTGAAATTTCTGTCTCCCATCTGCCCGTCAAGGTCTCTCTCGAAGAGTATTAGTGAGGGGCTCTGCCTGATGTATATTGGAATCCTGTTCCAAAGCATGGGACGTCTCTGGGACAAGACTCTATCCCTCCAGCATGTCCTATTTATCATTGTGGTGAGGTTTATATCTCCAGAGCATGTGGCTTTTCAGGATTTTTTTTTTTTTTTTTTAGGTGGAGCATGTCCGTCAATTCAGGGTTGGACATAGCCTTGTATGTCAGGCAAAGATCACCTCTGATTAAGCGGTATGCAACCGAGTACAGTTGGAGTTTCTTGAGTCGGGCTGCATAAGGCATCTGTTGGAGGCCAGTAATCCTTTTGGTGAGGTACTTTTGTGGTCTTTCCAGCTGTTGCAGGTGTTGTGTAAGGTACATCCCAAATGGGGCATTGTATTCTATGATGGGTCTAATGACTGATGAGTAGAGAGGTACAATAACCTCTTTTGTTCTAGATGTGAACCCTTTTGTGATTAGGTGGGCCACATAGAAGGATTTTCTAACCACCTTGGCAATATGATTATCAAAGGAGTGATTACTATCCACTTGGTTCCCTAGATCCCTTATTACATTTTCTGTATTTAGGGGACTACCACCTATGTGGTAGTTCACGGGTACTTTGTTTTTTCCAAAGGGGATGACTATGCACTTTTTGGCAGTTAGCTTGAGGCCATGATTTGGACACCAGATATCCGTCTCAGTGAGACCCTTCTGGAGGGTGTCTGTATCAGCCAGAGAATCAATTATGGCCCCTAGTTTGCAGTTGTCTGCGAACTTGGTCAGCCATAGTCCTCCTGTGCTTGCCTGTACATCTAAGAAGTATATACCAAAAAAGAGGGGTCGTAGGACTAAGCCCTGGGGGGTGGCACTTGTAACCAGTTTAGAGTCGGACCTAGAGCCTGCAACTCTCACCGTGTGGGTTCTATCCATGAGCCAGTTGGCAGCCCATCTCGTGACATAGGGGTTTATGTTCAAGTTGGTGAGCTTGTCTATAATACCAGAATGGGGAATGGTGTTGAAAGCCTTTGCGAGGTCTAGGTAGGCTGTGTGGACCTCCTTTCCCTCATCTAATGCCTTGGTAACTGTCTCAAAGAAGTCCATCAGGGTTAGGAGGCATGATCTGCCCTTAACAAAGCCAAACTGGGTAGGGTCCAAGGTCTGGAGGTTCCCAAAGTCTCTGTTAATGAGCTCCAGGATGATGCACTCCATAGCCTTACAGACCAGGCTAGTCTGGCTTATAGGGTGATAGTTCCTAGGGTCCGATGTGGCTCCACAGGATAACTGTTGCTGTGCAGCACTCTGTGGGTACATAGCCTGTAGGGAGGCTGAGTTTGAACAGTGTGTTAAGATGGGGGGGTAATTCATTTTGGATTTCTTGTAAGACATAGCCTGGGACACTGTCCAGTCCCATTGAAGCTGTGTTTTTGGCTTTGGATAGGGCTGTATTAACCTGTGTGTCAGTGATTGACAGGGCCCTACATTCTTCTGGTATGGTTATGGGCCCTTTAGGGGGTGAGGGGAGGGGGTGAAATTTGCACTAAACCTTTCTGCCAGAATGTTGGCAATATCAGTCAGTTCAGTGTATTTTGTGCCATTCTACACTAACTCAGAGCAGATCTGAGAGTATCCACTTAGGTTCTTGACATAGCTAAAGAACATTTTGTGGTTATCTTTGGAGTCCTTGGCAATTTTTCTTTCGAAGCTAACCTTGGATGATTTAATGAGGGATCATAGTTTCTTGCTGATACTGATCAGGGATGTCTTTCCTTCTTGGATTTTACTCTTTTCTGTACTAGTTTCCTCCTTCTATTGTATAGCTTGTTTATGGCAGGGGTCCACCAGATTGGTTTCCTTTTCTTGGAGGAGTGAGTCTTGGTTTTACTTGGGATAGCATGATCCATGCATTCCTGCAGATGCTCATAGAGTGTATTTGTAAAGGTTGAAGCAGCTTGGACAGCATTGTCCTTTAGCGTGGGGACTGTGAACCTTTCCACCTCAGTCTTAAGTAACGTGAAGTTTGCTTTTGAAAAGTTTTTCATGGTAGTTTCCTTGATTAGGGGTGGGGCGGAATGTGGATATCCAGAGTGATTAGTCTATGGTCTGATCTAATCAGCGAGGGGTTGACCTCCGGTGTGAAACACAGGTCGCCCATGTTGGTGATGACCAGGTCCAATATGTTGTTCCCTCTGGTAGGGGTGTTGACCAGTTGATCTAGGGTGTTCAAGTTTATAAATTCTAGGAAGCGTTGGGCAAGGGAGTTAGTACTTGAGTTGTTCACCCAGTTTATGTTTGGGTAATTGAAATCACCCAGTATTAGAGTGTTTGGTAGGACCTTCATATTTCCCAGTGTCTCCAGAAATGTGGAATGGGGGTCCTGGGTCATGGTGGGTGATCTGTAGCAAGCTACAATTTGGATTGCAGTTTTGCCCATTGTTAGTTGCACATGGATGATCTCTGATGCATTGTACTGTGCCACTAACCTGGAGGTGTGGGTATCCTTGATGAATATGGATACACCACCACCTTTTGTGTTTTGGTCCTGGTTCTGTGGCCGAAAGGTATGGTATGAGTTATAGCCTGGTAGTGCTGGGGTGCTCTCAGGAGCCTTAAACCAGGTTTCTGTTACTGCACAGATGTCGATGTTCTCCATACTGAGGAGTGCCTCAAGTGCATGCATTTTGAGGTTTAGACTTCTGGCATTGAGTAGCATTACCCTCAATTTTTGGATACTTATGCTATTTACGGTGGTGGGTTTGTCTTTTGAGACTTGCCTAAAAAAGGCACTATGGGGGCGGCAAGAGCCTTGGCCAGTATTCGAAAGCCTAAGGGTGACAGGTGCAAGCCATCTTTTGCAAATCAACATGGCTTGTCGAGCATGTCATCCCAGGCGGACAGATACTGGATCCCCTTAGAATGACACCAGAAACTTAGCCAATTGTTGAAATTGATAATTTTTTTCTTTATACTGTGGCATCATTCTTAGTGAGGCCAGGATGCTACTCAGGGTCAGGGTCATACCGGCCTGGGATACATGATCAGAGAGCTCTTCCATGTCTCTTTTAATGTAGTCCAGGGAAGTACATCTCAGTTCATTCACACCAACATGGACAATGACAGAGTCTTATTTGTACTTGTTCTGGAGTGACCTGAGTGCTTGTGATATGTGGCAGATCCTGGCACCTGACAGGCAGCTAACTGTAACCTTCTCCTTGTCCAGCCTAGTTAGTGGGACATCAGTGTACCTGATTATAGAATCACCTATTACTAGCATGTTGGGTATGTTATTTTGCCTTAAGGGCTGTGATTGCGTGGCACACTGATTATGTGAAGTATGTGTTTCATGGTTGGTGATGGGGTGTGGAGTTTGCTTGGATGTCTGCTTTGGAGGTCTCTGTTGCTTTTGCAGATTTTTATTTAGAGCCTCTGAGTATGTTTTCTTGTATTTATGTGTGTTATTTGCCAGTGCTGGTTTATTAGGTCTATGTGAGACTGGTGGTGTGTTGCAAGTATTACCCTTCTCCTATTGACTGTCAGTTCCAGTCTTGGGTTGAGAGAGATTTGCCTCCAGTTTGGCTGTATAATTGCATCTCTTGCATATATTGGTGTTTGGTGGTAGGAGGAGAGGGTTGTCTGTGTACATGAGGCAGTTGTAACATTGCCTCAAAATGCCCAGATTCACCAGTTGGACTGGAGAGTACACTGGAAACTGCCCTTTGGACATGCCGGAATAGGTAGAGTAAGCTGTTTTTTTTCTGATTGTGTGGTGGGGACGAATAGAGAGCCTTGTCCTTCTGGACAGTATAGGGGGGTCTAGTGCTAGGGTTAATTAGTGCTTGCTATGAGTTTTTAGCAAGTGCTTAACAGTGAAATGAATGGTTTGAGTGCTAAAGTTGAAGATTTGTCTGGTTCCAAGGGAAAAATTGAAGAGTAGACTATGTGGAGCCGGGAATAGTTTAACCCTAGCTAACCGGCGCGCAGAACCGCTCAAATGTGGTTTTTATAGCAGGGAAGTGAAAGAGATAGAAATTAGCCCAAAATGGCCAATAAACTACTAACATCTGGGCTGAAACCACTCCTCCAGGGACAGATAGGCTGCTCAAAGCTCCCCTCTCTCACAGGTGAACAGAGAAACTTCCTTCTATCCAAGTAAGGTATGGGCAACACAGAAACTTGTAACATAGCCCTGGATTCAGCAATAACCTGAAAACTGGACTATACTAGTTCAGAAAGGTGAGAAATAAATATTTTTTTTTGTTTTGTTTTTTTTTTTCAGAAAATAGAGCAGATACAATCAAAGCAACACTTTACCCAATTAACCAGTTAAAAAGCTCAAAATTGAGCCCTGTTCCAGCAGTTTCCAATCAGACAAGGTCTAACTGCACTCCTGCCACTAGGGTGCAGAGAAAACTTCTCCAAAAAAGACAGCCTGGATCAGTCCACAAGTTATACAAACAAAGCTAGATCCAGCAGGCCTGAATCTAGTCTATGCTACAGCAAACAAGGTGTACCGATTTCAGAAAGGAACAGCTCAAATAAGCATGTGCAATAAGCCTTTAACCAGAAATTCCCAGCTCAGAAGGGCAGAAACTAGCCTCTCCTCACACAAGAGTGTAGACCACAAACCTTCTTAATGTAAAAACCTGGCCTGAAGCGCAGGTGCCCAGAACTAAAACACTTTTACAATAACAGACACTGAGCCTTCAATCAGCAATTCCCAACTTAGAAGGCTGTATGCTACCTGTCCTGCCACAGTAGTGCAGACCACAAACCTTGTTAATGTAAAACAACTGGTTTGAAGCCCAAGTGTTTAAACCAATAGCCTCAGAAAACAGTTACAATTTAACCAGGCTAATAACAAGCAGTAATAAATGCAGCAGAATAAATTCAATTGAGTACTTTTAAGAAGAGGCAAAAGCAAAATAAGGTAATAAAGTAGGAAGAAACACAAATATAGTAAAGCAGATGAAATGCAATTTTTTTTGTGGAGTGGGAGGGAACAGAGCAGATTAAGATACTATAGGGGATGTCCTTCCCAAGTGCTGTCTCTGTACACAGCTGAGGAGATGGCACTAGTAGGAGTATCTGAAATCAAAATATGATCTCACTGTATTCAGTTGGTTGAGGAAATGAGATGGGTCCAGGAGGAGTGGCCAAAAACAGATTTACAGCAGGGGAGGGCAATTCCAAAGCCACCAAGATTAACACCACAACTGAAAACAGGGGGGGGGGGTAGGGAACTAACTGCAGAAAGACAGAGACACCATATTTAATGACTCAAATCTTAAATAAGTGCAGAGAAAAGTATACTTAAATCAGCTTGTATCCAGTTGATATATGCAGACAAGTCTCAGTAGCCAATGACTCCGAAGTAAATGATAACTAGAAATGTAACCAACTCTGATTTTTAATGCAAGCGTAATCCCCCAGGCTAACACTAACACTAACACAAGAATTCCAAAGCAGTCTAACAACTTTCAATGAGCCCAGATGGCTACACTTTTTCACACTTCGGGCAGCTAACTACAGATAGAGAGAGACACAATATTTAATGACTCAAATATTAAATAAGTGCAGAGAAAAGTATACTTAAATAAGCTTGTGTCCAGTTGATGTATGCAGACAAGTCTCAGTAGGTAATGAGAATATGTTCCTTCTCAATCAAACAATGTTTTTACTAGTGAAATCTAAAATGCACACAATTATAATCAAAATTATACGTTACATCAATTTATTGTTGTTCTCTCATACCAATTAACTTATAGAATTTCCATAGAATACATATTTTGGAGCCCAAAGTTGGGCAAATCAAATATTTGGAATGATGGTTAATCTGACTGGATATCTTTATTCTGTCAGATTAGGAATGGTTTTCATTCCATGTCAGTTAAAGGATTTACTTAAGTTTAATATTTTTTTTTTAATTCCCTTTTACAGGCCTCAATCTAATTTTAAATTATATTTTTTAATGGGAATTAGCAACTTGTCATCAAAATGTAACATTTCAAAGAAGGTTCCACAAGATTTAAATATTACAAATGCTCGCTACTATATCTTTCCATCATTCTTAACCTTTGAGTAAATAAGATGGATTTGACCTTTCATTCTCTGAATGTTAATGGCTTAAATAATCCAAGAAAAAAATTTAAATTACTAAAATACTTGAAATTAAATAAAACACAAGTAGTTTTTTTTTCAAGAAACTCACTTTAAAACAAATGATAGCTTCATTTGGAATCCAAATGAATACTTAAAACTATCCAGTTCTTCACACACTAAAGAAACTAGAGGAGTCGTAACACTGTAGAAGAAAAACATTATCTCTCCTCAAATTATTTACAATTATGAAGATAAGGATGGTCTTCAATCAATTATAATAATAAGAGTTAGTAACAGAATTTGGACATTAGTTATTGCTTATTGGCTTCCTGGAATTGGAGTAAAAACAATAAAAAAACACTTAGAACTTATCATTAAAAATATTAAGGGTAATCTGATTCTAGGAGGGGACTTTAACTGTATACTTAATGATTCAGAAACCTCTAACAAAAGACCTTTTCGTCTTACCTCTATAGGGAAATATCTTAAAAAATGGACAGATAACTTACAGCTATATGATTTATTTTATTTCAAAAATTATAGCTCACTAGAATTCTCTCACTGTGATTTTAGACATAAGACTCAGACTAGAATTGATAAAATTTTATATCCCAAGATATAAAAATAAAAATACTTCACAATAACCCCATGCCCTATGTCTGATCATAATGCACTCATTTTTAATCTTCAAATGGATTTTAAGAAATTTTCATTCACTAAAAGAATTCCAACCTATATTACCAAATTAAAAGTTTTCCTAGATACAAACCTAACCAGTAAGGTAAATGTAGTAATCCTCTGGGATTCCTTGAAAGCTTATTTACATGGCAAAACTATTACATGGTTTAATAATAAAACAAAGGAATTTGAGTCTGAGTTATCTAACATACAAAAACAAATTGTATTAATTAACAATGATAATACAAGAATTTTCTTGAATAATAAAAAGGAAATTGAATCTTTAAGTAAAAAGTATAACAACATTTTAACTCCAAAGCTAATTTAGCCCTAGAAAAATTAAAACTAAATTCTTACTCTGTATCTCCAAAGTATATGCACAACCTAACATTGAGAGTAAAAGACATTCCATTGAAAATAATATTGTGAGTGTGGTTCATGAAGGGAAGAATAATAAAAAAGTTTCTGATATAAGTGATATTTTAGATGCCTTTAAATATCACTTCTCAAAACAGTACAAAAACAAAGATTTTTAACATAGCATTTCAGACCATGGCCTGGACTTTTCTAAATTAAAAAAACTTACCAGAAAATGTAATTAATGGGAGTCAGAAACAAATTTCCCTAAAGGAAATTAATGAAAAAAAATAAAGAAAGCAAAAAGAACAAATCACCAGGCATAGATGGTATTATTAAGAAATATATAAGCTTCTACCATCCTCAGCTATATCAGTCTTACATAAGGCTCTGAATGAATCATACTTGCAAGGTATAATTCCACTTTCATGGAGATATTCAATAATTACCCCTATACTAAAAGAAAATAAAGATTCTCATTTGTGCAGTTCATATAGGCCAATTTCTCTGATTAACAATGATTATAAAATTTTAATGTCTATTTTAGTTAACAGATTTAAGAAATCACTAACACATCTCATCACTGAAGATCAAATAGGATTTATTTATGGTAGACATACTCAAGACAACATTCAAAGAATCCTGACCACCATAGATATCTTAAACGGAGATAATCAAGAAGCTCTTATAATCACCCTCAATACTGAAAAAGCCTTTGACTCCTTAAATTGGAATTTTCTTTTTAAAATTCTTGACTCATATAAGTTCCCTATCCAATTCATTACTTTTATAAAAATATTTATAATAATAATTTAGCCTATGTAAAATTAGGACCATTTATGTCTGAATCTATTGAAATTACTAAAGGTACCAAACAAGGATGCCCAATGTCCCCAATTTTATTTGCATTAGCAATAGAACCTTTTTATTTGGCAATCCATTCTAATTCCAAAATTAAAGGCTTTAATATATATATAATAAATTTGACTCTAAGATAATGCTGTTTGCAGACGATATCTTACTTACTTTAATAAATTCAGAAGAATCCTTACAAGAATTAGATATATTAGTTAAAAAAATGACTGTATCTCAGGATTAAAAATTAGCAGTTCTAAATCTAACCACATATTATCAAATAAAAAAAAAAACTCAATGATAACACTAAATCGACTATAAATGAAATGGTTGGGAAACAGGTCTCTTCTTTAAAATATCTAGGGATTGTACTATGTGATAATATTGATTTAACTTTAAATACGAACTATAACAACATCGTGAACATATTAAAAACTCTTACAGAGAAATTGAATAAATTACATTTCAATTTTGAAGATAGGCTACAATTAATTAAAATGATTCTGTTACCAAAAATAAAATACATTGCTTTATCTATTCCTATATTACCCAGTAAAAATATTTTAAGAGAAATAAATAGAATTCTCTTAAAATTTGTATGGTATCCAAAAAATAGAAGTTTTATCAAATCATATTATACCCTGGGAGCTTGCAGGAATACATTTTCCAGATTTGGAATCCAATATTAAAGCTTCTAATCTCAAAACAATATTAAATTGGATTGATCCAAAATTTTCTTCAGCTTGGACATTCCTACACACAACTATTATCCTAAATTAAAATAAATTAATAAAAAATGTACAACTAAATGATCTGAGTAATAAACTTTGGTATGCACTTTGTGTCAATATACAATATAATATTATTAAACCCACAAATCTAAATTATATAAACTATATTTACAATACTTTTAGAAGTTTTGTTAACAACAATATTGATATTAAGCTATGGGTGCAACTAATATACCCCTTTAAAATTACAAAAAACTTTTTTAATAATATCAATGCAGATACTCTTAGTAATTGGGAAGTGAAAAAAATTACATGCTGGTATCATTGCACAATGAACTTAGTTACCTTGGAGGCACAAAATTTAATCAAAACATTTAATTTATCAAAATCAGATTGGTTAGCTCTCAACAGTGTACTTCCATTTACTCAAGATCTGTGCAGAACAATTCCTCCTTTAAATCCTTGCCAAAATGTATACTTCTTATGAAATACTACATGGAGAATTTAGTTGGAAAATTTTAATTTCAAAACTTTATAAAATCATTATTAACTATAAAACTATCCCTAATCAGAAATTTTGGGATTTTATTACTAAGGATTATACATTGTCCATAACCTCTGAAAATAAAACTAATCTTTTACATTCTATTAAATTAACTTCTAATTTACAAGTTTCGGAGATTCTTTCCTGGAAATTCTTGCATAGAGCTTTCTATATTCCTAGTAAACTTGCTAAATTTAATCTTTCTAAGGAGGTAACATGTTGGAGATGCTCCCTAAAATGCAAGGCTGACTGGCCTCATATTTTTTATGAATGTTCTCTCATTAAGAAATTATGGGAATATATTGGTAATTTCCTTCAAGCTCTCTTTACTGATTCCTTTATATTATCAAAATCTTTAATTTTTTGAATATAAATTAATCTATTACAATGAATAATAAAAATAAATATCTTCTTTGAACAATTTTGGCAGTAGCCAAAAAATGCATTACAAGAAGATGGAAATCATCCTCCATTCCAGCCTTCGAAGACTTCATGATTCTATTGGATGAAGTAGCATCAACGGAAATAAAAGCTAAAGAATTAAGAATTTTCCTAGAAAATGGACTAATAATCCTTGGGATAAAGTTTTCTTTCTTATTAAGACAATGAATCCAGGTACACTTTCATCTAATTAATCACACTGGAAGAAAGAATTGTTGAATATTGTATAACCTTCTTTATATGTTTATATTATTTTGCTATTCCCTTCTCTTTTGCTTTTGAGGCCTTTGTAAATTTTATACATAGTTTATTACAATTTGTCATTTAAATTGTATTTTTTTCTCTATTGTTATTGAAAAATTAAATAAAAAAAATTTAAGCAAAAAAAAAAAAACATAGCTGATTTCCTGGACAGAGCTTTAAGCTTATTAGGTTCATAGGTGTTTACTAGGCTAACAACCACAAGGGCCTTTTTAAGCCAAGCCATGCATCCCAAATCTCTGACAAGTTCTGATACCCCTGATAAGTGAAGCAGGGGCTTGGGAGATGAAATATTTACAAGCTAGGGCCTGTGAGATGAACCATTTTCAGTTTGCCTGTGTCCATTAGAGGCACAGGTGCCAAACCAGGGATGAATTTCCTGTTCACCATCCAATTGTCCAGTTTGAACTTGACTTGGGTTAGGGAGGAACTCTGCTTCACATGGATGGGGAGCCTGTAATAGAGATGGGATAATCATGGGAATACCTACCTGTCTCTCCAACAAGTCCTATTTATATCACAAGCAAGATTTAAGTGTTTAGAATGGGTAATACTGGTGCTGTTTGTTTTGCAGATATGCAGGAGGCCCATCAGAGTGGGGTCTGACAATGCCCTGTATGTCAAGCACAGACATCCCTTAAAAGCCTGTAGGAGACAGAATGCAGGGTTAGAGCCTTGAGGTGGTCT
>NC_056731.1:200332446-200467446 GCF_019279795.1 Protopterus annectens
GCAAACTTAGCTAGAGAAAGTGATGGTAATAGTAAGGAAGGCCTAAAAACTTGATGTAGGGTTACTAAAGGGTTATGCAATGAACGTGGATGTTGTCCAGGGACAAGCATTATAATAATGGCTAAGAAAAGCAGTCTAAGGGTTACAGTTATACAGCATTAATAGACTTAATTATACAAATATTAAGACTTACAAATATACTGTCCTGAAGATGTATAATTATGACATTGCATTGTATAGTTAATGGAAAATGGAATAATATTCACTTATTATGTAAATCTGATTTGTGATCATAGAACTAAATTTATTTCTAAATTTTAAATCCCTACTTTTCATAAAGTGACCTGTGATTTCATTCAGTGATACTTTTATTTCTGTTTGTTGGTCAATACCAAGTCTTTTATTTGAGCAAGTGAATCCATCACACTTTCCAGGTATGTTGTCTGCATGCAGAGTTTTGATACAGTGCACAGATGTACCTATCTGAATACATATTGCGGGACATCTTAGACTAATTAAATCGTTATCTTGTAGCCACCAGAGCCACATGCAAACTTAAAGCAAACAGTGAGAAAAATTGCATCAGACTAACCCCATGCATTTCTCATACCACTGGAAAAAATAGCATTCCTGATTAAAAAATATGGGATGGGACAGCAAACAAGTCCATTGTCATGTCAACGCTGTTAACATTAATTATGTACCTATCATAATTTCTTATTAATGAAATGTGATGGCTGGATAATACAGGATATTTATGAAATCAGGCAGTTGTACATGTGCCAAGAAGTACTTAATTTATTTGGCATAATAAAATGAAATGATATTACTGAAATATCCTTCTCTTTCTAGTATTGTTTACTAGTGATTTACAATAACACAGTAAACTTATTTTGCTATGGCATCAGTTGCCAGCTTACATGTTTAGAATATGTCTTTGGACCAAATGGAGTGAAACAAACTACAGTAGCAACAGCAGTCTACTTCTGTAAGGAAATACTTAAAACCAAGATTAAAAAAATAGTCACCAATTCACCAATTAGAACAGAGTATAAACAGCTCCATGTATGCCTATTTATCTCTAATATGTTTTATAGGATTTGATGCTTGCCATGGTAAAGCAATATTCTCAGACATCTTACATGAATTTTGCACTACCGTAGATGGCTTGCATCAGACAGTATTGCATAATGTGTAAGATTACAGCTTATTTTCAGAACTGCTTAAAGGTAGTGATACATAGCTTTAAGACCAAATAGCTTTCTTTGATCTTACTATACCATATAGATCTGCTACTGTGCCTTCATGTGGCCCTCATATTTGCACTGAAAATTATCTTGCGTCGAGATTGAGTGTTACTAGTAAATAATTATAAAAAGTGATAATAGGTTCAGATACCAAGCATGCAATCTATGAGAAAAATGAAGAGCTGAACCCAACTGTTTAACTGCCCTAGTGCTCTGTATTACTACGTAATGGGCTAAGAGTTACAGAGTAGGCAAATGGAGTCTGAAAGAATCAAATGCTAGACTACAGAAGCAACTTCCTAACAGCTCACAGCCTTGATCCTCTGCACCGATTTATGTAAATAAAATAAAAATGACAGTATTTTGAAGCAGAAAATATCCAATTTTTTGTGCTAGTTTGTTGTAATACTTGCATTTATCCTGTTGTAAACTAGTACAATAGATGTTTGGGATAATATTTCTGTAATTATTAAAATGAGTCTTAAAAGGGATACCTTACATTTTACATAAAACTAAATAAATATTTAATTCTTTGCAAGAAAATAAATGTGATTCAAGAAAGGAAAGCCAAGGTGAAATAGAAGGAAACAAAACACTTTAATTAAATAATTTGCTTTCCTCAGAATGCATAATAATAATGTCTTTCTTCAGTATTATACACTGATTTGTTTTTATTATGTTTATTAAAAAATGAAGTCAGGAAGTAGTATCATCCTCTGATGCATTTAGACTGCAGCCTTATTCATATGCATAGCTTTATTTCTGTTGCTGATGGCTATTCACTTGAGCAGTCTGAGAGAAAAAGTCTTTCAAGATGGTGTAATTTGTTTATGAGTGCTGACTGTGTAGAAGTATTTCACTTCATGCATGGCATCTCAGGCTGATCAACCTCCATCTGTAATAGCAAAGCTACAGCAGCCATTTTTCAAGAGTAATGGTACAAGCAGCCTTCTGCCTTCACCGGTACTCAGTAGCAATGGTGGCACATCATCGATCATGGCCCCTTCCTCAGGGCTGGCACAAGACACTGGTCCTTGACACTCCAGGCTAACAAATGCAGCATTACAGACTTCACTGTCATGGTTAATAACAGCACTTTATCAATTCTGTCTTTTACATATGCCAGACAGCAAGTCCTACAGCATATATCATTTCAACATTATGAGGGAAGCAATATAGCTTCCATCCCTTATGAGCAGTCATGACACCAGAATAGACACTGTTATAGCCTCCACTCCTCAGTGGTGCAAACAGTGATAGAGTGGTTCCAGGTTTTATGGAAAAGAGTAGAGTGGTTACTGATAACAGCAACTTGGCATTATGTTCACCTTATTTTTGATCATTCCATTTACGGTTCTGTGAGGTTCTTTGATTCCATAGTTGTAGGCTACTCAATTGCTGTTGCTTGTCTGAGGATTATTTCATGCCTCGTAACAACAGCTTTGGCACTTACTGTTTCCTAATTACAAATTTTAATTTATTGTGAGGGATCAGTTATAATAGCAGACCACAATGTTGGAAATAATTTTACTGTAATATTATCCAGTTGCACTACACATCACACATATGAGTGGATTGAGATGTTACACGTCAGTCCGCAGTGTAAAAAATTAATACACATATAGACAACTGTGTGTATACATATTTACACAAATAAACACATCTGTATGCAAATTTACCATGTGCTTATAGTTGTCAGAGGATCTCTTTGTTTCCCCATTCCATATCTTGCCAACAAAGTTAGTTAACAATGAATTAGAAAGTAAAGATGTCAAAAAATGTTTAATTTTTTCCACCCACATAGTGACAAAGCAATCTGTGCTGTGAGCCTGAAGTAAATGATAAGGAGCCTTGTCCTTCTTTTGCAAAGATCAGTTAGAGAGATAATTGAGTATGTGGTCACCATGGACTATGATAGCTGTCGTACTCTGGCAACACATATTTTTCATGTTATAGCCTGGTCCTGATGTGACATGATATGTGTACAGTAATATGCAGCAGAATCAATACCCACAGTGCCATGTGACTCTCCACTATAGTTATCAGTTTAATAATTAACTACATGCTGCAGACTCCCTGGGCTGCACCATACTAGGGTTACCAGGCAACACAAAAGTTCCAATTCCCTCCATGAAAGAAATGCTGAACTCTGGATACTCACCCCCGGATTCATGAACCTTGCGCCAGGCGCCAGCATAGCGTCGGCGTTATAACGCCAAATATGGCTGCTGAGCGATTCAGGTATGAATTAATTCCACGTGCACTACCGGCGTGCGCCTGACCGTCTCCGCCCCCGGCGTAGGTATGCAAAACACACTGTGTGCAGTATTGCACCATGCAAATGAGGGCAAATAGTGATCCATGAAGTGGCGCAGGCGTAGCGTAAGGGCACGGCAATGTAAACCAAAAAAAACGGTTTACATTTACCCAAACATGACCGAGGAATAACGGAAGGCGGTCAAAGTCAGGTATCATATAGGTGCAATATGCCAATGTGGAAAGGCAGCGAGAATGTCCAAAGAAAATATGCACAAAATGTAAAAATGACATAAATGGCGTCGTAGAAAGAACAGCAGACCCGGGATATGTGCACAGAAGTTGCAAAGCAATGAAATAATATGACAATGTCCTAAAAGAGCAGTATAACACATCAGCTGCACAGCCACCACACACCATAGTATGTATGTAAAGCTTCAACCCCAGCGCAATGGTTGTCAAGGAGTGGTGGCGGTGTTGGCGCCGTAACCATGTATTAGTAGTCAATTCCATGCAAATGAGGCAGATAATAGTGAATCGCAAAAGCGGCGGTGTAAGGATGGAGCAAGCGTAAGCGGTACTACACCGAGGAGTGGCCTACGAGATACATGTCAACCACAGAGGGGTGTGCCACTTTTGGAGGAAGGATATTGGAGGTCAGCAAATCTGGGCTGTACAATGCACATCACAGCATCAGGACTGGCGTGTTAGGAAATAGATGCGCTGAGAGTACATAATGCGCGTACAGATGCATGTGCACGAGGATGACTACGTTCCCTAAACCAGTCATGTGGCCTCCCGTCAACAACCACGGATATAGGAAGGTAATGCGGAGAATACGAGGAAATGCAGAAGCAGTGTAAATGGAGCCGTAATGAGCAATCAACACCAATCAATGCAGGAAGGGCAAACGCCGGCAGTTGACAACTCTGCATGCAGACTCCTGCATAACGGGAAAGGGGAGGCATATGAATGCAAAGATAGTAGGGGATGTAGTAGAAATGCAAAGAGCAAAGAACCGAAATAGCACAGCCAAGTACAGAGGTAGCATAACTGCGGCTGCAGATAACATGCATCATATGCCATGTGCCTGCAGGATGCAGTAATGTAAGATGCAAGGCCAAGGCAATGCAGGCAACTGTAATGTAACACTACAGGCAGTACCGTTGCAGTTGCAACCGTAAAACCACGGAAATAATCCATGGATACGGCTGCACAGACACACCCAATGACATCACCGGGTATACAGCACAACAGTATTAAATGTGAATGCACACAACACACAGCGATTTCCCAAGCGCCGCACCGTAGGGTGTAAACAGGCGGGGAACTTTTAATATGTATATGCTGGGTGCCGCCGTGGCCGTGATGCATAGGTATGTGGCAGAGACAGGCGGAGTTGCGGAGGTGGTGCCGACAACTACCGTAGGCCTCACAGGAGAAGGAGAGTGTTCAGACCAGGGTGACCTACCAGGGGCTGCAAGACCTGGAGATAGTAGAGCTACAGGGTGGACAGGGACACGTTACAGCAAATAGTGGAGCTGTGCCGGCGCCTGAGAACAAGAGACAACAGAGGAGCCCATCCCAGTGGACACAAAGGTATGTGTGAGCTTGCGAATACTGGCTACAGGTACCTTTCAAAGGCCAACCGGGGACATAATGGGCATCTCACAGGCATCAGCATCCAGGGTACTACACCAGTTCCTGGATGCCATGTTACCACATGCCCATGAGCACATAAATTTCCCCACATCTCAGGAGGAGTTGGCTAGCAATATGCGCCGCTTCTACCATGTGGCACAATACCCGGAGGTCCTGGGTGCGATAGACTGTACGCACATAGAAATTAAGTCACCACCCAGGGTAGGCCACATAAACCGCAAGGGATACCCCTCCATCAATTGCCAGGTCGTGTGCAATGCGCAGGGCATTATCATGGATGTGTGTGCTGGCAGCCCTGGAAGCTACCACGACTCCCATATCTGGCATGCCTCACAGCTGTATCAGGTATTAGCCAGGGACATCACACAAGGTCACCTTGTGGGGGATGCTGGCTACGCACTGGAGCCGTGGTTGATGACACCCATCAGAAATGCACACACACACATGCAAGAATGCCATAATGAGGCACATGCACAAACAAGAATAATCATAGAGCGTGTGTTCGGGATGTTGAAATCACGGTTCCGGTGCTTGGATACATCCGGTGGAGCCTTGCAGTACTCTCCAGGCACAAGTGCCCACATATTCATAGTATGTTGTATGCTACACAATATGATTCTGCGGAAACAGCTGCTGCAGGGACATGATGCGGAGGGCCACCAAGCCCGCCACAACTGCCAGGGCAAGCACAGGCACAGGGCGTTCAGCCATGGACACACTGAGCCAGCCCCAGTAGGTAGACAGAGGCGTACCCAATATGCCTACACCCTGGCAAAGAGGGAACATAGCACATACTTTGACAGTGTAGGCCCCATGGACTCACACCTCCTGACCTGCACACACAGTAAAATGGACGCCACCCAAACATGTCCGCCCGTAATGTGTACCGTATGTGCGGACGTATGTGTGACTCCAACAAAGGCACCGCCAAACACTGCACACCCAATAGCCAGCAGAGCATGGAACGCCAACACCTCACCGCGCCCGGTTCTACAGCACAGCGTGGCATATGCCACTATCGCCGCAAGTCGACCACATATGTACTCATGTGCATACACAGATACGGAAATAGATATCAGTACACATGTAGAAATGTATGCATACACAGATATAAAGTACAACAGGGTAATATGGAACCCAGGGATGCAAGTTCACAGATAAGTAATACGAAATCACCACATAGTAAACATAGTGACCGACAACCCGATCATCCTGGAGGGTGGGCAGAGCAGGTAACGCCAGCCATGGAAATGTCAACCTGCATCAATACATATCCGCGTGTCGGGATGGTCACCAGTCCACGGTACATTAACGGGATATGTGCGTGTCATATCCATAGGATATGAGTGCGGAGATACACGCCGCTGCCGGCGATGCGATAACGTAGGTATTGTGTTCAACCGTCGGTGCGAATACGGCAAGCATACCAGTGAAGTGTACGACATTATGAGGAACGTTACCTCCTTTGGGGTGTAAAACAGTTCATGTTCCTCGCAGTACCTTAAAGTTCCACATTGAAAATGTCTGTCAAACATCCATTGTTAGGAATGTATATAAATGACATCCTGGTAAATAGAATTTAATCATAGTAAGTCATTAAAGGTTCTTCACTGTAAGTAAATCAGCATATTATAATCAACCTATGACCTACTTAGCTGAAGTTGTCACTATGCCATTACTATGTGTTCCACATTATGCCCATTTGTTTCACATTACTAATGTGTGTTCCTCACATTGGAAATAGAAGGTTGAGAGCCATGGCGGCAATATGTGTATGTGTGAGGTGAGGCTGTCGTGTGTTCCTCTGTGTTTGTGTAATGTGTGTGCCACTGTAAAATGTGTATGTAGATGACATGTCACAGGCGGAGTGTAATAACATCGTAAGCATACAGTACAGGAACCATAGGCGTATGTACAGCAGTACCCACAAAGTAGTACTGACATCTCCTCAGTGGCTATGCACGTGGCGACGTAAAACGATGCAAAGCGGAAATGTCCCAGAATGTACCACAGGGCCATAGCCAACAGGAGATACAAAGGACGCATGTACAAACCATGACCGTATGTATGGCGGCCATAAGGTACACTCAACACGGTCCGTCGGCAACGTTACACAGCATCAGGCATGTACGGCGAAAATACGAATGTGCTATCCCGGCACCAATCGGGAACACTTACGGTCCCGTAAATACCGCTGTGTGTAACATGACCGTGAAGTAAGCAAGCGGCACACGAATAGGAGGCTACCGGTAGCATACAGGCCGTCCCAAGTATAGGACCACATTCACCGTAACTATCAGCGACAAAATGCCAATTGATAGTAGGCACGGACGAACATCCGCAGATATATAACCCATGTGAAGGAGGAATACGTGCAGGAAGCACACATGCAGGCGATACCGACAGCACACGACATCAACAAAACAAACATTCCCGGAACAACAGACAGGTAACCTGCAGCCCCCAAGCAGGGATGGAGCACACACACAAGCATATCCCGTATGTATAAATGCAAGACTCACACCCCGTACCCGTTACCCACATCCGCAGATATACCCCATCGCACATATCAAAGGGATAACAGCTAAAACCATAGCAAAAACATACAGGCAGTCAATGACAGCGGCATACCCACAACAAGCTCGTGGGAAACACTAGCAGCGGCTGATGCATCCTTGCATCCGTTGTGTACAGGAATATAACAGCTATGTTACACATCTGAATGCACAACGCCATCGACAGCCGCCACCAGGACACGGACACCCACATGTCGAACAGAATACCATACCCAACACACACAATCCACGGCTAACACCACAGCGAAATGTACCCGACACCACACATAGCGGATGCAGTCACACAAACATGATACAATACATACCATCCTCACGAAGGTATTGCAAATAACCAACGGCCACACGAGGAAAGATCCATGTCCTAGTGCCGACGAATAACGAACGAAAGGAGGGGGATCACCGGTGATATGCGCATAAGTACACACCGAGGAACAGCTATTGGCCTGATCAACCCACATGCCTCAGGTGACGACGAATATAAGGAAGACTCCCTGGATATTCAAACCGTATGTTCATACCGAACAAAGAAGGAATACATAAGGAGTAGCAAGTAAATACAGACGAACGCAGAACCAAAGGCCGGAAAGGTATGTCGAACCCGACATGTACTGGTGTGTAGCATACGATACGTATGACGAATCTGTACAGTATGTGAACGGTGTGTGTAGGTAAAGATACCTGTCCATCAGGCAGAGAGAGGTGAAGGTTGGTTATGTAATGCTAAGCCGCGCAGCATACCAACGACTGTGGACAACGTGTGCACAGCAGTGGGACAACATGTACACACACGGGATAACCCCAGGTTAGGCTTGCCACCTTTTCAAATGGCCAAAGTGGGTCATCTTGGGACACACATCAGATGTTACAGGTGGACACATACCCATGGTCAGTACAAAGGGTAGAACTGTACTCTTTTGCCTAAATAAAAGCGTAGTCTTGTAGCAGTTAAGTTGCTTATTGTGTGTCTTGTAACATTTAGGAATGTACATACATAAATAACTATGTTATGCAACTCTTACATAAAAATGGGACATAATTATGTCCTACAATCTCAGGACATTTGCCATTTGTAATATGTTTTGTCAGGACACAACTGCCCAAAGAGGGACTGTCCCTTGCAAAGTGGCACAGGTGGTAACCCTACCCCAGGTCTGCCATAGGGGTTGCAAACACAGAACAATGCCACCACCCACGCTGATGCTGGCAGTGGATATCCAACAATGAAGTGCCACAGCAGGGGATAGGACATGTATGTATAGTGTCACAGCACACATGTGCATGGGCATATACCGTCGATGTCATACGGAATGTGCGCACGACGTGCACGTATCCCACACAGTAGGGGTGACTATGTCAATATGTGTAATGCAAAGCTGTCATGATGGATATGTTCAGAAATCATAGACAGTATCACAGGCACAGCATGCATGATGGAGGGATGGCCTAATGTTATGTACATACACAAGATATGTATGGCCTGCACATATGGGACAATGTAGTAGCAGAATAGGTACCCGAAATGGAGGGAACAGCAAGTAACCATGTCCAAACGTTCCGTAGCAGGTGCAATGTGTGCCACAATGATGTCCAGCAGGGCCGTGTGTAAACACATGTGCAATGTACACAGTAGTGACAACCCCATGGTAGTGTCCACTGAACGGCAGAAGTGGATGTCAACTGTTATGTCTATACAGTACGTCCGCTGTGGTGGTACCATGGGTCTGTGTCACCCTACCAGCAAGGGAGCTATCACATGACTAGTGACACAGTGTGCCCTGTGGGATGTGCACAGGACCTATGTCCCACAGCACGGTGTGTGTCCAGTCTGTGGATGTCACACAGATGCCCGGGCCGAGAAATGTGGCATGTGTGCACACATGCAGGACTGCTCCTCCCACCCTGCCCACTGCAAACGCCATGTAGGAGTACTACATGCATCAGTACTGTGGAGAACATGGCCCATGGCAGAGTAGATTACACCCCTGTGTTAGTGGCATGCAGGTGAGTACAGATGTGTTACATGACTGTCATTTGCATATGTAAACTGTCTGAGCCGGAGAGATCACAGCATGACTATACTGAGACATGTAACGTTGTATCCATTGTGTAAGGTACACCACACATGTGTTATTGTAACATGGCCTGCGTGTACATGTGTGTATGGCACAGGTACAAGGGCACCCAAGGTATCAGCTAGACATACGGTCCAGATATCGTGGTCCTGCACATGTGTACCACGCCATGGTGGAATATGGCAACCACAGCACCATGTGGGGCATGTGTGTGTACATCAACCATGTACAACGTGATATGCCTGTATAGGGACAGTATCCATGTGATACACACCGCATGACTGTCAGTATGCAAAGGTGATGTGTATGCACTATGTGTGATGTAACTGATGCAATGATATCTACATGATATATCTGCCACACTGACACCTGTATGGGTGTCAGCAACATGAGTAGGATGAGCTAGAATGCTGCCAGGTATGTAGAAGTGGTATATGTAGGCATGTACAGTACTGTGTGACAGCAGGTAGTGTATGTATGCAAATACTGAGCATGAGGGGCCACATGTCTGAGGACTGTGCAATGTCACACGTCCCTGACTTGTTGTAGTTAGCATGATATGCCTGCACCACTGTGTGAACTGTACAGAAGGCACATGGCGTAACATCCCGAGACATAGGGTACGATGTGATGCTGGATGTGTACATTGGCAATAGCATAAAGTGGAATGGTGCTGAAGGGCAAAGAGCGGATCATGTCTGATGTGATACCCTCTGTACCACCCCAACCACCCATGCAATAGTATGACAGGTGGCCAGCATGGGATGTGGTGTGCTGTGGCACAGAAGCCCAACAAGGGTGCCAGTAAAGGCATGCAGGTAGTCAATGAGTGTGTGAAGCATGTATGTCAAGATGTGGCCCAGTGCCATACTGAATGGCCCAGTCATGGGTGTAGAGATGCAGCCCCATACGTGCAATGCAGTACCATCCATGTGTAGTGTGATAGATGTGGTAGTGTGGTGGTCAGGGTACACAACGTACATGAATGGGCTAGCAGTCACTGCAGTGTGCTGCTGCAGAGACATGTAACAGCCAGGTTGGCGGGATACAACAACTATGGCGGTTTGAGGTGACATTGGGACTGTGTTCCCGGACATAACATGTGCATGGCAGTACTATGTATGTGTCCACAGGGTTAATACAATGTCCAGCCAAGGATTGGAACCCTGTAGTGAGTGAGAGTGTGTATTGTTGGTAGGTACCCCACTGGCAGGCACGATGCCAGCAACATCTGTGTTGGCAATGCCTGCATGACTGTGGTATGCCGCATTGAATGTGGATGTAGTCAAACAGCAGAGACATACCACCACACTGCGTGAGGGCCCACACTGCAATGTCTGGCAGTCATGTGTAGGTAGCTAGCTGTGGGTATGTCATGCACCATGAGGACACACCATGACTGTCAAGTGACACACAACACACAGGTGAACATAACTACCGTGCAACAGCCTGCACATGTGCCCATACAGCACGTGTGCATGGAACAGGAATACCACTGTGGCGTCTGTGAAAAGGCCAGTACCACCATGTCTCAGTGTGGAATAGCATGGTCCCTACCAGTGTGTAAATGTAGCAGAAGTGCACTGTGATCAGTGTTGGCATAGGCACGTAGACTGTCCATCGTACGGGGTGCCATGCCATCAACTACCTCTGTCAGTGGATGTCAGTAATACCGGCTGTAGTGTGTATGTACCATGCATGCTGCTATGGTTGTGTGTTTAGGGTGTGGCTAGCAGGGATGAGAAGCATGGATGTTCAGCAAACAGAGGGGGGAGGTGTGTAGGCCTAGCACACAGACACATGGAGGTTTGGTGCATGCCGAGGGTAGTGTAGGTATGGTATGTGTCGTGTAATGTGTCACCCAGCTATGCGTACTGCATGGCCAAGCATGTGTGGGTACATGGGAGTCCATACTAGGGAAGGGCGTGTTGCTGGCAATACATAGCAGTAGCAACTGTCCTAGGTGCAATGTACAGTATGCCAACCCGACCGGCATGTAACCTGTGGTGTACAGTGTATTCACTGTCGCGTGTCACAATGTGCGTAGCGGTCACGAACATGGGTATCTGAACATGGATTACCTATGATGCAATGTGTCATGGGAATATACAGTATGTGTGTAAATCACGGTGTGGTGTGGGAACCACCCACCCGTGTGTGTTGCAGTCCAGGTATGTGCCTGGGAGGTATGATCTGTGTACAATCTGGACTGGCAGGTGTGCCGTGTAGGCCATGGAGGCAGGTCCCAGGCACTGCAGATAAATGACATGTGTGCTGTACTGTGTGTGCAGTGCTAGTGTACAGCACAGTGGAGGGTGTAAGCATTGTCACACATCACTGCATGCTGTGCCTACCTGTGACAGCCCTGCGGAGACAGACATGTGACACCGCTGCACAGGCAGCATAGCATGTGAAGATGTACATGTGGGCTGCACACCTTAGGCAGATGTCCACAGGTCATGTGTGCCACGGTAGTGTGGTTGAACACGACTATCAGACTGGACAAACACCACATGCCTGCATAACTACAGTATGACCATAGTCAACAGTCCCAGTGACAGAGTAGGCCAATGTACACTATCCCTGCATGCAGACCACTGGCTACTGGACACCTGGCTAGACACACACCTGGAGGGTTAATTCACCATTGAGCCATCACATGTCCAAGTCCATGTGGGCTGTACAATGTCATCACAGGGTGGTCACAATAGCAGGTGGCAAGGCAGACACGGTGTACCAGGTGATGTGTCATGTGTGCATATGTTGAGTAGCACAGCCGTTCACATGTCTGCAACATACTGGTGCACGATGTATACTGTTACATGATGAATGGAACTGCACTGTCACCCACTACAGGGCCATCTGACACAGGTGTGTTGTGACTGGTGTAACCCATGTTTGCACAGGATACACACTGCTGTTGTAGGCAGCTATGCTGGTGGCCACCAGTGATATATGCAGTGGTCATACAGACATACCGTACACAGTGTTCATGCAGGAATGTCCATTGTCGTGGGCGATGTGCTGCTATGTGAATGTAGGTGTTTGTTGTGAATGTCACACATCCAGAAGACACCATCTGGTGCAGTCATGGTTGTCAACACCAGTACACACAGCCACAGCAGTCAGAACCCAGTCCTGACAATGTGTGTCAGTCACCCTCGTACTGTGTGACATATGTGCACATGGCGGAACACCTCCCACTGTCATCTAAGCTGGCTACATGATGGCTGGAATGTGCTGTAGAAATGTACTATGCTGGTAGCCCAATGAAGTACCTGGAATCAGACACAGTACGCTATGTCAGCCATGTAAACCATGCACAACAATGACCGCCCAACAGACACAAACAATGCATTGACACATGGAACATGTGCACATGACAACCCCCCAATGAGGTATGTTGCACATATTGATGTACAATTGTCATCTATGGCCATAGCATGGATGCAGACACACATACTCCACAGGTAGTACCATGTGATGTAGGTAGGGGGGCATTGCTCGTGTACATGTCACAGTAGCTGTACACACACATGTCCTGCATAGCCGTCATGTAGGGGTAGCTGTGGTATGTGACTACTGGACATGCCCATACAAATGACCATGTCTCACAGGAGATGTGTTAGGTGTGTACCACATGTGACGTGCTGACAACAAGCTGCGATGTGTATGGCTGCTGGTGTACCTGTGTGACATTGTCTGTGATGGGTGCAAAGGCACATAGTATCGTATTGCATGCACACAAGCCCCACATAGGTGCATAGCCTGAACATACAGTACAAGGAGTGTGTGGGATGATAGCAACCCACAGGTGGAGATGGAGTGCGGACGGCAGCCCACAACCACATGTGTGTGTACGGTGTTCACGTCCACGACACATGAGCATCTGAGAGGCTAAGCGTCACAGCTGTACAGGGTCGCATGCATATATGTTCAGCAACATCCCTGTATGTCCCACCACTGGCCCGTGGACGATGGACACCAACCAAATGTGCAGATATGAGATGTGCACAGCACATCACAGATGCCTACCGTAGAACAGGCCTACCGTGTAGACATGTGCACAGTAGGTCTCGCCACCTGCAGTCAAACACGTTAGGTGCCAAAACACAGCAATAGTCCAGGCAATGCCACAGATGGACGTGCATGCCTCTGTGTATGTATGTCTGTGAATGCCTCCGGCATAGCAATATAGCTGTGTCACCGTTGTGAACAACAATATGAATGGGTTGTATGTGTGAGGGTGCGTCATATGTGTATGGTCAGATCGACGATACCATCAGTGGGCCTGCTATGTGAACATCCCTGTCCCCATACATGGATACCTCTGCTGAGCCCAACACCACATTCACAGAGGGAGGGATGGCGGTGTGTAGTGCAGCAGCAGACATGTGGGTGGCAGCGGCCACTGGATGTACACATATGTGTTACCCACATCAGTGCAGGCAGCCATCCATGTGCATGGGATAGCGGTGTGTGTCCACATACAGCACTGTGTCGATCAATTTCCCAGCACATAGCACCTGCCAGGGCTACAGTGTATGCATGGATGTGTGATACCTGCATGCAGCAGACACACCCTCAACAAGCAGCGTACAGCATACCTCGCTTGAGGACAGTGTCCACACCATGGTGATAAACATGTTGAATGTCCATATTCACACAGCTATGACATATGCAATGGACAGCCACCCTGCCAATACCGTCAACCCCAGGTGGATCACACCCAGCGCCATGTATGTGGCATACCCTGCCATATCATGCAGACCTGACCAGCAAGGCTGCATGAGCTATCACAGTCCTACATGGTGCAATGGACAAAAGGCACTCTCACTATCAACCATACACAGCAGTAATGTGGCGGTGATGCACCCTGTCATGTTACAGGTGCTGTGTGATGCTCTGCACAATGTGTGTGTGTACATGCTATGCATGGCCTTTCCTGCTAATGTGTCATGGTTACACATTGCTCCATGTCTATCACATGTGCAACACAGGTGAGCTGTGGCAAGTTGTCCAACACCCGTACAGTGCTGTGTGGAAGTACATGGCACAACACATGCATGTGCAGGTGTCCATGTGTATGTGTACAGTGCCGCTGCTGACGTTCACAATGGACACAGACGTGATGTGTACTGACATATACACAGCGTCCAGGTGAACAGTAGCACAGACGTCACATGGGGACCTATGCCAACTGATTTGGACATAGGTGCAGCCAGGTACACATGTCCACGGCAGGCTAACATCTACATGGTGCGTGTACAGTGTGATGGGGTGGCACACAGATATGATGTGACACCCAGTGCTCAATGGTGTGAAGCAAAAACATCGGCTGTGCACTGCCACGATGCCATTCACAGATCACTGTGCAGATCTCGTACATGTCATAGCAATGTATTTTCAACAGTATGCCAGCACAGCAGTGTGAATGTGACCTGCCACCATCATTATGTCTTCCAGATAATGCCACGTTCCCGGCTTCCACCTTTCATCCGACAGGAGGAGGAGGTGATAATCCCATACCTCCATAGTAACCACGCCGTGCTATTCAGCCATGTGCCACAGCAGGCACAGGAACGGCAGGAGATGTGGGAGGAGATGTGCAGGAGGGTGAACAGCCTGGGCGGATACAACCGCAGCTATCAGCAAATCCGCAGGCACTGCACAGACCTGATCCGGCATGCAAGACAGCGTGCCGCTGCAATCGCCAGGCAACAACGTGGGACAGGTGGTGGGCCACCAACCCAGGCCCCACTCACAGCCACGGAGGAGCTCCTGGCCAGTCTGGGGACACCCGGAACAACACGCAGAAACACTTCGTCCATCGTGGAGGTGGGTGTCTCCCGAACTATGAGCCTGGAGCCGACTGGTAAGTCAGTGTTGCATGTTTGTATGATAAGCGACGTGTGTGTGGGTGTCATAGTACAACACATGATATAGCAATACATGCCAGGTATATGGCCACACAAGATGCAAACCATAGTATGCTATGTTGTGTTAGCAGACATGTGCATAGCACATGCTAACACACATGCATGATGTGACATGCACAGTGCTGACCGTGGAGATAGTAATGGCTAATGTGTATACCGTTGTGTAATGTCTTTACAGGTACGTCTGGCGTGTCGCAAGGACAAGGGTCTGTTGCAGGTAAGTCTGTTGCTAGTCAAAGGCATGTTCTGCTGTATTGATATTACCCATGTGTCTAGGCATGACATGCTCACCTGTGTGTGCCCCAGTCACGGTATACAGCTCGCACCATCCCAAAACACACACCACCCATGTACAGTAGATACAACCGTTAGCGTAGAGTGGTATGACACCACACAACCTATTGGTGTGTTACGTGCATTCAGCTATGCATACAATGGTGTAGGTGTTACACAATGGCTGCATGTGTAGTATGCATTGGTATGCCAGTGCAGTATGCACACAGTACCACATAGTGAGCTGTGATCTGGCCAGAGCACAGGTGTTACCAATGTGACCCATGCCCTGCATCGGTGCACCGCGTTGTGACATGGCACATGCCATGTCCCATGCTGCGTGGATGTCTGGCTGCAGCATTGTCACACCATGACATGACCTATGCACAACATAGCAGACATCCACACTGTCAGCATATCCGTAGAGAATGTGACACCTCACACTAGTATGGTTGTATGTCACATGGGCCACCACAGGGCCGTGTGCGCGATGTCTACCACACACAATTGTCAATGACTCAGACAGACAAGGCCATGGTCGATACCTACAGGCATGTTGCCACACAGCACATCCACAGTGGGTAGTCACCGTTGCACCCTGTACACACATAGTGGGTTCATCTCTGTAGTGGACCCCCTGGACATCCGATGTAGTACACCAGTGACATGGAATGCCTCTCCACAGCTACTACAGGTGCCTCCAATGTCCACCATATACGTGCTGCTGAGCAGCTGAACTGACTTACAGACATGGCAATGTAATGCGTCCAGGTCACGCATCGCACAGACACATAGCTGTGTCCTGCTACTGTGCAGTGGCACAGAGCCCGCACTCCACACTGTACAGCTATGTACACAGCTCACAGCAAACGTACCTGCACAGACATCAGTGTTACCCATACATTGTATCTGTAGACTGTACACATAACACTGCACCGTGACAGCCGTTGTGATGTGGTGCATGCGGTGGGACACCATCGTCACATGTCCACATGATACTGCACATGTTTGCGGTGTACATTACATAGTGTTGGCAGCCATGTGTACTCTCAACTCGCCCGTGGCCACACGGTGTATCACGCTGATGCATGCGAACTACCATGAATGTGTGTACTGCATGCCTACTAAATGACACCTGCCTGTTGTACTGTCCCCACCAGGGCAGTGTACATACTGCCACTATGAATGTCTGGTCTGCATTCACTGGTCTGTGTTGTGTGAATGCTGCATGCCACCTGCATTATCACATGCATGCTGTGTGTGTGTGTGTGTGTGTGTGTGTGTGTGTGTGTGTGTGTGTGTGTGTGTGTGTGTCTGTATTGTAACCGAAGGTATGTCTTTGTATTGACAGGTGCTGTAGGTGGGTTCCCCTCCTGCGGTCAATCTGATGCTAGTGTCCCCACAGATACTAGTGGTGATGACCATGTGCATGAGGCACAGGCAGGGTCGTCACAGGTAGACACTGTGCCACTGGAGAACATCACACATACGTCCCTTTCAACCCCGCTCACGGTTCAGATGCCGACACATACCCCAACACCGTTGCCCATAGATGACGGTCAGTCAGCGTCTCTTGGCCCCGAGCAGGAATGTGTGGTGGCTGCAGAAGGTGTGGGTACACACGATGTTGCCAGTGTAAGGACTGGTGCAGTGCCACGCAGGCATGTGGCAGGTGCTGCTCTTTGGGGGAGCACCGCTAGACATACACCTGCCGTACATGTTGCAGCAGCTGGTATAATCAGGCGCATGTTCCAGACTGTAATGGCGGCGCGAGCGCGTGCTGAACGGCAGAACCAGGAAGGGCAGAGGCTGCAGAGGTCCGCAATCCGTACCTTGAATGACAGCATCCAGGCATTGGCGAATGCACAACAGCATCTTGCCGATGTTCTGGATAGGAGATTGGGTGACATGGCTGGTATCCTCGACCGAGGCATGGCCATCCTTGGCGTCGCAGTCCGTGCAGGAACCCCAGGTAGGGGTGAGGCATAGGGCGATGGGCGTGTGCCAGCAACACCACCTGCTGCAGGTCAGCGTCTGCGTGCCACCTCCCATGCCCACCCAGACAGTGCTGGTAGCAGCAGCAGTGCAGCTGCTACTACACCATCCACACCAGGACAGAGCAGGCCGCGTGGGCGTGGCCCTGGGCGGCCCGTCGTGGGCACGTTTCCAGCGGCCATGTGACATCGGAGAGTGGACAGTCCGTACCTCCAACCGGTCGTGCCCGTGCGACCCCAGGCAGGCGTGGGTCACGTCGCCGCAAGCGAACACAGTGAGCCGTAACACCTGCACTGTACAGTCAGGGGCTGCCAAGCATACCCCGTGTAGGCATCACAGATGACTGAACTGTGCACACACACACCCACACACAGCAGACACAACTGTAGGGCTCCACCACACCCACATGCAATCTACATAGTCATGCCCACTCAATGCACAGGCCCTTACACACACACATGATGTCATCCATTGGTACAGCCCATGCCTGTGGCACTACATCACCCTGTGCATATGATGAAGTCTCTGCCGCATAACTGTGAGCTACACCATCACTGCGGTTAAGCTAACATATTCTGATGCACAGGGTGGACACGATAGTGAGAGGTGTATGTGATACCTGTGTCCGGATAGTACGTGATGTGTATGTTGTGGTGTGTGTGTATGGCTGGTGACAGGTGTGTATGTGATGTGGGTTGTGCACGGACATCATGCAGCAGACATACCATGCAGGACAGGTGCAGCATTCATTGATATGTGTACACAGTATGTGTGGTGGTTACATGTGTAGCACCATGTCGGTGCAGTTAACCCGTATGATACTGATGGTGTACTTGCGTGCCTACTGGGAGCACTGTAATTAGTTCCCCGCGTGTAGTTGTGGGGTACCCACAGGCATGTCTGGCAACATCAGCATAGCACAGTTACCGCATCCGGCATGGACCCTACATAGCTACATAGGCACATGAGCGTAACAGGATATGTGCCCTACGACATGTGTGGACCTAGCATGACTGTGTGTGGCGTCTAACACCCCTCAGGATGGGGATGCCATATCCATCAGTCCCCAGTCCCTGGTCTAGCAGTGACACACAGATGTTGCCTGGCGCATAACTATCGTCACACATCCACCGTCATTAGCAGTCCTGGGCGAAGGCAGTCAGGGCCTTTCCTTCACATGGCCTGGCACTCCTCCCGTGTTGTAGGGGTGTCTGGCCGTTAACCCTGTTCCCCCAGCACGTCACACTCATCTTTGTGTTGAGGTGTTTGACAGTCGCTTCTGTGCCCGTGTTTGCATGGAGCCTGGGAGGTGGAATGTGCCCATGTCACCCAGGTCAGACATGGCCGTGTATGCCAGGCACAGATCACCACAGAGCAGATGTGCTGTGAAGATTTACAGCGGTGTCCCCTTGGCGTGCAGCTTGTGACACATGTCCTAGCACCGTCATCCCGTCTTGTGGAGCGTTTGCGGTCCTTCCGAGTGCTGCAGGCGTCAGGTTAGCTACAGGCCACATGTGCCATTATGCGCAGTCATTGCTCTGGTGTGTGATGTGTACAGGGGTACAATGAACACCCCTGATGTGGTTGCGATTCCATCCGGACCAGGAGGCCACAATGGAATGTCTTCACACCCACATTGCCATTGTGTGTGTTGACAGAGGTTGCCAACAGGTGTGGTAGCCATTTCCCTGAACATGTCCACCATCTTTAATGGCGTACCACCTACATGTGACATTGGGACGAACATGTCCTTCACACTGGGTAGTGCTGCACCTTCTCTGGCATTTAGTAGCAGGCCATGGCTCTGGCACCAGTCATCCATGTCTATGACGCCCTAGGTGGATGTCCATGTAACGTGGGGTGTTGGGTATGTTGGCCGGTGTGTAGTCATCTGCACACCTTGTCTGCTACAATCCCCCTATGATTGCATGCACATTGGAAGGTCGGATGCCATATGGCAGGGGGCCCAGGAGTGAGCCCTGTGGGCCTCCACTGGGTCCACATATGAGTGTGACAAGGCACCTTGAGCACCAACCCTGTGTGGTGTGACCTCCAACCTGTCTGAGAAGCATCGGGTGACATATGTCCCCACATGTATGCTGGCGAGCCTTTCCATGGGTCCCATGTGTAGTGTGCTCTGAACGCTCCCACCAGGTCATGGTACTGTGTGCAAACCCACGTATCCCCATCAATGGCCTTGGTGACCACTCCAGACAGGACGAGCAGGTTCGGGAGGCAGGATCCGCCCTTGACTATGTAGTTGTGGGTATGTTCTGGTATTGGCTGTACACGCTATCTGTAACCATGGCCACCTGTATGGACCTCCCACAGCTTTGCAGACAAGGCTTGTCAAGCGTATAGGGTGTGGCTGCCGACAGTCCATAAGAGCACTACCCTGGCATAGTGGGACCACAGATGCCATATGGCATCCATTGGGGACATAGCCCATAGTAAGGCTAACATGACACAGTGGCGCATGTGTGGGCGAGGGCCTCAATGAGGATGGGTAGCACACAGCCAGGGACACTATCGGTGCCCATTGCTGGCGTGTCAACGCCATAGAGATATGGGATCACTCCAGGCCATATGAGATGTCTGGGAGGATACACTCTGGTGGGATGGATATGTTCCCTCTTGGGGGATGTATGCATGGAACATGTCCGCTGGTTTGCAGACAATGTCTGTGGGTGCAGTGACTGTTGTACCATTCTGGACCATTTCCAGCCAAGTCTGTGTGCTCCCAACCATGTCCTTACCACTGTTAGGGAAGGCCCTATGGTCGTCTCATGTGCCCTCTGCAGTACCACTCCCTGGCGGCCGTGGATGATGGTATGTGGGGCCATATGGTGAGGCCGGTATGAATGGGTGATGGCTTCCCTGGTACTGTCATTGCTCTGCCATGTATTAGCTCCACCTGTTGATGTACAGGTAGTCAGTGGCTGCGGTCCACCACACCATGTGCCTACCTGTGGTGGACAAGGTCCTGATGTCATCATGTTTGCCTGTTGCAGACATGCATGTGGAGTGCTCAGAGAAGGCATTTGTTAGGCGTTTGCGGTCTGGCCTGTGTTCAACACTGGCATGGAGGACTTGTAGGGTACCACACGGTCTTATGATGTGTGTGGTTTTCTGTGGAGAGGTCATCACTGAGGTCCCCCATGCTGGTGTTGGTTACAGGATGTGGATGACCAGTGGATCCACTATACGGTCTTGCATCACCAGTGAGGGCTGTACATCCTGTGTGGGGCATATCCTCACCATGTGTGATGGGCAGAACTGTCAGACATCCCCCCCTAGTATGTATGGTGCATGGCTGTTTAACAGTGGCCAGGTGTGTGAACACCTGGGACCGCTGGCGTAGTGTGTTGTGCCATGGGTAATGTTCCCAGGCTATGTATGGGTGGTTCATGTCACCCAATACGGTGCTGTTGTGAGAGCATGCCCACTCACCAGTGTCCTCAGGACATCTGTGAAGGTATCCTGTGTTTGGGAGGGTTGTCTGTAGCATGCAACAAACTGTAGGCCAGTCCTACACATGGTTAATTGCACCTAGATATTCCCGCAGCAGCGGCCACGTCTGTGGCATGGCGGGTTGCTGTTGCGTGGCTGGACACACAGGCCGGTCCACATTCCGCCACCCATGCCGTCGCACCATGTGTATGCATGTCTGCTCTGTGCCGACTCTAAGTGTCTGAGCATGCCCAGTAGGCAGCTGTGTAGATAGACACACAGCACAGTGCACACCGCCCGTCTGCAGTTATACCCGGGTGCATGCCTGTATCCCTACGCATAGCGGCCACGTCTGTGGCATGGCCAGGTTTCTGTTGTGTGGCTGGACACACACGGCGGTCCACATTCCGCCACCCATGCCGTCGCACCATGTGTATGCATGTCTGCTCTGTGCGAGTCTAAGTGTCTGAGCATGCCCAGTAGGCAGTGATGTACTGATCAGTAGTTACTTGGTATTCCCGACTGCAGCACTAGCGTGTTACTGTCGGCGACCTTGGGATGGTAACAGACTGCGTGACTGCGCACTCTGTCCTAACTCGATCGGGCGCATTGCCTCTGCAAATGATACCACTCACGTGGGGTATGCCTCCTGACAGCGCTCTGCTCAGTAAACTTCGGTAGCGTTCTGTAAATGCTTCATACTGTAGTGTGTACATGTAGATAGGCGTAGGTTAGTCCCCGTCCCTTCCGTGTGTGTGTGTGTGTGTGTGTGTGTGCGTGCGTGTGTGCGTGTGTGTTTCCAGCTGCCTCTGCGACTGATTATGCTTTTAGGCGGCTCCGCAACACATGCCTTGGCTATTGCCAACTATTGTCTTCTTGGTGGCGTCAGCAGCCTACAAGTATGCCTCTGACAGCTCTGTTCAGTAAAGTCGGTAGCGTTCTGTAAATGCTTCATACTGTAGTGTGTTCATGTAGATAGGCGTAGGTTCGTCCCCGTCCCTTCCGTGTGTGTGTGTCTCTGTGTGTGTGTGTTTCCAGCTGCCTCTGCGACTGATTATGCTTTTAGGCGGCTCCGCAACACATGCCTTGGCTATTGCCAACTATTGTCTTGTGGGTGACGTCAGCAGCCTACAAGTATGCCTCTGACAGCGCTCTGTTCAGTAAAGTCGGTAGCGTGTTCTGTAAATGCTTCATACTGTAGTGTGTTCATGTAGATAGGCGTAGGTTCGTCCCCCGTCCCTTCCGTGTGTGTGTGTCTCTGTGTGTGTGTGTTTCCAGCTGCCTCTGCGACTGATTATGCTTTTAGACGCTCCGCAACACATGCCTTGGCTATTGCCAACTATTGTCTTCGGGTGGCGTCAGCAGCCTACAAGTATGCCTCTGACAGCGCTCTGTTCAGTAAAGTCGGTAGCGTTCTGTAAATGCTTCATACTGTAGTGTGTTCATGTAGATAGGCGTAGGTTCGTCCCCGTCCCTTCCGTGTGTGTGTGTCTCTGTGTGTGTGTGTTTCCAGCTGCCTCTGCGACTGATTATGCTTTTGGACGCTCCGCAACACATGCCTTGGCTATTGCCAACTATTGTCTTCTTGGTGGCGTCAGCAGCCTACAAGTATGCCTTTGACAGCGCTCTGTTCAGTAAAGTCGGTAGCGTTCTGTAAATGCTTCATACTGTAGTGTGTTCATGTAGATAGGCGTAGGTTCGTCCCCCCTCCCTTCCGTGTGTGTGTGTCTCTGTGTGTGTGTGTTTCCAGCTGCCTCTGCGACTGATTATGCTTTTAGGCGCTCCGTAACACATGCCTTGGCTATTGCCAACTATTGTCTTGCGGGTGGCGTCAGCAGCCTACAAGTATGCCTCTGACAGCGCTCTGTTCAGTAAAGTCGGTAGCGCATTCTGTAAATGCTTCATACTGTAGTGTGTTCATGTAGATAGGCGTAGGTTCGTCCCCGTCCCTTCCGTGTGTGTGTGTCTCTGTGTGTGTGTGTTTCCAGCTGCCTCTGCGACTGATTATGCTTTTAGATGCTCCGCAACACATGCCTTGGCTATTGCCAACTATTGTCTTGCGGGTGACGTCAGCAGCCTACAAGTATGCCTCTGACAGCGCTCTGTTCAGTAAAGTCGGTAGCGCGTTCTGTAAATGCTTCATACTGTAGTGTGTTCATGTAGATAGGCGTAGGTTCGTCCCCGTCCCTTCCGTGTGTGTGTGTCTCTGTGTGTGTGTGTTTCCAGCTGCCTCTGCGACTGATTATGCTTTTAGGCGGCTCCGCAACACATGCCTTGGCTGTTGCCAACTATTGTCTTCGGGTGGCGTCACCAGCCTACAAGTATGCCTCTGACAGCGCTCACGTCAGTTAACTTCGGTAGCGTTCTGTGAATGCTTCATACTGTACTGAGTTCATGTAAATAGGCGTAGGTTCATCTCCGTCCCTTCCGTGTGTGTGTGTGTTTCCGTTGCTTTCGCAAATACAACTGAATAAGCAAATCCTTTAAGTGTTCACAATCAACAGTGTGATATTTAAAATCATGTTAAGACTCACATTGTTGATTGTGAACATTCTGGCTATAGCTGTTTTTCTGCACGTTGTGGAAACAACGAAAACGTTGCATGTTGTAATGAACTGTTTAAATGTTACGAAGACTTGTGTTGTGTCGAACTACGGGGACTATTCTTGCTGCAGGTTGCTGGTTTGTTTGTGTTTCATAGTACAATATCATGTAATACGTGTGTTCATAGTATGCTTTCTGTGATGTTGACATGTGTGTGTTTAGTTAGCGATGCGTCTCTGCTTTCTATGCTGTGGCTACATCTCCATTGCTCGCATAGACAGTGACAACTGGAAGTGTAAGGGTGGACATTTAAAGCCTGGATACTTCCATGTTATGTGTAAGTCTCCACGGGCCAGCGGGTGATAAGCGCATACATGTCTATGAAGTACCTTTGGATACCATATGCGACCTGTCGTGGACGAAATGTTTAAGTTGACTGTTCCATCTACCTATGTGTGACATGGTTTGTGGCCATAGGGTGCCAGCAAGTCTTCCCTGTTCATTGGGTGTTTGCCATGGTCTATTGACATCACTCCTATTAATTCACGAAGGATGTCTTTCATTGTTGGCAGCGCCATAGTTTGACCTTCGTATGTCATTCCCAGCAGGCGTGGAGATTGTGCCATTGGTATGTTTACACAGGTGACCCATCTGTTCCACTGTATGGGCGTGTGATCCCCATAGATGTGCTGGCAGATTGAGTGCTGTATGCGCGGTATCTGCCCATCGGTCTGGCTTTGAATGGGGAGTGTCTACTGTAGACCCTATCTGTATTCCCTGGGTTATGCCTTGCAACAGCTGTGGGATTCCCCCAGGTTTGCAGCTATGGGTGCCATCTTGGCGTCGTTTGTCCATCCATGGGAACTGCCTACTGGACACTAGTATCGGGCTGTCAACATTTCACAGCTGCATTCTCCATTTCCGGTGGATGATCGGTATTAGTATTGCGAAGTAGCATATGCCATGGCCGTCCGCTGCAGGCGGGACAGCGAATCATCTGCCAATCCACACCGACACCCATTTTGCATACCCACGATCCCATGTCTGCAACCCTCGACAGTACCCTTGCACACCCTTCATGTGTGCGGAAATGGGATAATGAGCGTGTATGGGCGCAGCAGCCTGGGGAGTCCTATTCATATGTCCTGCATTTCATGGGCGGCTGTCATCACCCTTGAAGGCGCTTGTGGTGCATATATCTACCTGTGCGTAGTCACGGCTGTCACCTCTTCGGTTCACACTATGTTGCCCACACTTACTTAAGGAGTAATTTTGGGTCCTGCAATGGACACCGATGTGCATATGTAAAGTTTAGAACATGTTGGACTGTGTCCATTCGGCCAGTGGGTTTGACTGCGCCGTATGTTCCCCAGTCCCGGATGTCTGTCCGCCTACCCATATTATGTAGTGCTACGGAACCCGTGTCCTTCCACAATTTACCCATATGGTGTTACTGTAGTACTGCAGGTTGGCAACTGCTTTAGATAATCCTCAGAGGTACCATTGTGAACTATCCGCCACTGTATTGTCATTATAACACAGCGGTACATGTAGAACCTATTTATTCATGACAGTATGTTGTTTATTTATGTGTGGGAACGCCATATTTTAACGATAGTATGACCTTCCTAGTTGGCGTTGTTGGTGTGCCATTAATATGTGTTCCACAGGTGCGCGTATGTTCCGCAGAGTGGGCGGGTGATCCCCACATACTTGATAGCACCTTGGCTGCTGTATGCGCTGGGATTATGCGGCAGGATGGATGTCTACGGGGTGTATCTACTGTTGTTTCCATCTGTATGTCCTGTGTTATGCCTTACTACGGCTGTGTGATTCCACCAGGTTTGCTATTATGGGTGCCATCTTGTCCGTGCGTTTGTCCATCCTTGGGAAATGCCTACTGGACACTGATGTAGGGCTGAACACATTTCACACCTGCCTTTAGCATTACCCAATGGATGCTTTGCATCCTTACTGGGGACTAAGGCACGTCCTGTACCGCAGCCCTCCCGGGCGGGACAGCGGATTATCTGCCAAACAACACCGAGCCCCATTTTGCATACCCAGGATACCATGGCTGCAACCCCCACGATGCATGACACATCCTTCATGTGTGCGGAACTGGGATATGGGCGCACATGTATGGACACGGCAGTCTGGGGACCTCTGTTCATATGTCCTGCATGTCATGGGCAGGTATCATCAACCTTAAACACGCTGGTGGTGCATATGTCTAGCTGTGCGTAGTCACGGTTAGTACTCTGATTGGCGATCCCGATGGATAGCAGAAGCGCCGTAATTTTTGGAGTCCTACAATGGACACCGATGTGCATTTGTAAAGTGTAGAGCGTGTTGGACTGTCACCATCTGGCCAGTGGTATTGACTGCGCTGTATGTTCCCCAATCGTGGATGTCTGCTTGACTACCCATCGTTTGTATGACATGGCCTATCTATATCCACGTGCCAGTATCGCGGAAATACAGCAAACCTTGCGTCCTGCCCATCTTCATAAGCGACATTATGGAACATATATCGGCAAAACAGACACTGTCAAATCGATAGACTCCACAGTGAAAGGATACTGAGCTCTTTCACCTACTAACATGGGGCATCGTCGAGATGCGGAATGCATGACATAGCCGTCCCTTATACACTTCCTTCAGAGTCGGTTTAAAGCGAAATAATCAATAAACCTGCTCATAGTTAGGTGGACAGTGCTCCAAGTCTTGATTATAGCGTGACATATACATATCAGTGTTGCATGCCTTACTTCATGGAAACAATAATACGGCAACAATGTGTTAATATATATACAATATTGGTAAATACAATCAGTATCCTGACACATAGTTGATAATTGTTGTGAGTGCACCTTAGAATGTAGTGTGTTGATCAGGATATTGTATATCAATGTGTATAATAGTAGCATTACGATAACAAAGCATGGAATCAATAAGTACTATTTAAGCATATATTTTACAATTATGAATGTAAATGTGTGGAGGAGACATCCGTAACCTTCCCTGGTTCCACTGGATCACTGCGCACGCACACTTTCGCATGTCGGATTGTGGGTTCTGGCGCACATGCATATCCGTAGTCCGTTTTTTTATGTTTACTGTGTCTCTGTGGTTACGTGTTTTGCGTTACTTGTGACTATTCGGTAACATATGTCTGATCCGGTTGGCGGGCGTGTGCAGAAAGCACTTACAGCTTTATATATGTAACAGTCTTTGCAGCATGGGCGCATTACGTGCGTGCACATCTATATGTTCTATAGTCGTAATTCAAGCGTGACTGCATTCACGTTTGCGGTTACTGTGACCAGTACCGTTAGCTGTTCGTTGTCATTAATAAGCATAGCCATGATACGTAAGTACATTTACATATCCCCCGCACACGCGCGTCACAGGCATCCATTCTCCTGCTGGGAAAGGTGCGGTACTGCATGTTGAACATTCCTAATTCCCCTCGCTCATGGCCCAGGATGCATATGTCGTCACCGCAGGGCTGTTCAGATGACAGCTGCTTATATCCCATCGCATACAGGCCTTGATTGTCAGGGTGTTGCTGTGGTGCTTTGGGTTTGGTCTTGTCCGCCCACTGTGCGGGACTGCCCTGACCCTGTACGAATGTTAGATGAGTCACATGGAGCACGTTTGTCCGTGTCCATGGTACCATATCACGGCCCCAATTATTCGTAACCGTGTGTCGATTGGTCGGTGTACCCGTTGTAGATCTTGTTATACTAATTGCACACGGTCTGGTCGAACTGACCAATTTCCATTACTAACCCTCCGTATGTATGGCCTGTGTCGCAATATTACAAGGGTTTACCATTGCGTGTCGACTTTCACTGAGCCACAGACATGTCCGTTGCTTGGTTTGGGCGGTTCGCTGTGCTACACACATTTAACATGGCGGAACAGGTTGAACAGCTCAGCCACGAGGACATCGGGTTCTCCGTCGCTGTTTAGTATTGAATGTCTATGTGGAGTTTGTTTCACAAAGCGAGACAATGTCGACATTGTTAACGGACATCTCGCGAATGCGTCCGCACCGCCGCGGGTGACGTATGTCTGCCTTTGGGCGGCGAACAGGCATTATGCTGTGCCATTATGTCTGGGGATATATGGTTTCCTGACATAGATGATATGCCATACTAGCAATGACCCTAGCAATGACCCGCGTCTGGGTGTGGGTACTGCTGTATTACCCACGGGAAGAGTGGCCTTAGGTTAAGTGGTGCCCTAGGCAGAAGTTGCCACCGATACATCACCCGCTACCCCCTCCTGGTCTACCTACACCAAATAGAGTCTGGAAAGGTGCCCCGAGTAGAGCAACGCCCTAGGCGGCTACCTACTTGGCCTATGCCTAAGGCCGGCTATGTGTGTGGTCCCTTGGGCGTCAGACTCGGGAGCAGCGCCACGTCTGCCGTGGGTATGTCCAGCATTACCCACATCCAGCCCCAAGGCAGTCAACACAGCATCCATGGGTCCAGATGGTGTCCCAGCTGTGTACTCCAGGAACTCTATGGGGAATTAAACCCACACTTAGGACAGCTGTTTAATCTTAGCCTCACCTCAGGATACGTACCCGAGTAGTAGCACAGGGCGACTGTAGTCACACTCCACATAGATGGTGCCTCCACTGACCCTGGTTATTACCATACCATTAGTTTGACAAGCCTTATCTGCAAAGCCATGGAGATGGATCATAATGGAACACATAGATAAAGACATAGGGGACTCGCATACTTTGGATACAACCCAGTTTAGCTTGGTCAGAGTCAGATCATGCCTTTTACACGTGTTTCACTTTGTAGAATCAGTCACCAAGGCCATTGATGAGGGTAAAGCAGTCCATACAGCCTACCTCAACCCGGCAGAGGCCTTGACACAATACCCCCCTCGGGTATAATTGATAAACCCGTCATCTTGAATGTAAATCCATACATCGCCATATGGGTTGCAAACTGGCTAAGTCACAGAACACACATGGCCATAGTTGCTGGCGCCATGTCATACTCACAGCCAGTCACAGGTGGTGTCCCATGGGGCTCAGTCCTGGGTCCACTATTTCTCAGCATCTACGTTTCCAATGTACATGCATACACAGGGGGGTTATGGGTGACAATGTTTGCAGATGACTGCAAACCGGGTGCCAAAGTCAGACACACATCTGACACAGATATCCTTCAGGAGTGCCTCACAGATGTGGATAAGTGGTACCAGAGACATGTCCTACAGCTAAATGCCAGGAAATGCATAGGCATACCCTTCGGGAAGAACAAGGTTACCCCGAGCTACCATATAGGTGGCAATCCACTGAGCACAGAGGGGGTTACCAGTGATCTGGGGACACGGGTTGTTGTTAACCGTTCGTTAGACACACATGTTGCTAACATAGTTAGGTAGACCTTCCACATTGCCCACATCATCATGAAGGGATTCACATCTAGATCAGGGAGGTCATTGTCCCCTTGTACTCATCACTCATTAGACCTATGATTGGGTACAATGCCCGTTCAGAATGTATCTGACCCAACACCTGCAGCAGCTGGAAAGGCACCAACAGTTCATCGACAAACAGATGCAGGGTCTCAGGTATATGTGTTATACTGACCGACTGAAAGAATTCCAGCTGTATACAGTTGCATACCACTTGCCCAGAGGTGACCCGTGCCTGGCATACAAGGCTATGTCGAACCCAGATCTGATGACTATGCTTCACGTAAAGTTAGATCCCTCAGAACCACAAGGGCAGCTGACGTACACCTTGACACTGTCATTAATCGACCGTGTTGTTGGGACAGATTCATCACCCAGACACTCACTATGCTGTGGAACAACATCCCAGTACATGTGAGGGCAAGCACCTCGCTGGCCTTGTGTTAGTATTTAGACATGGATGTCTGAATTGATTTATTTAAGTAACCTTCTAAATGAATATTTACATTAGCACATTGTGAATCTTTACATTTCGTTGGTCTATTTTACATTAGTCATAATCATACGGTTTATGTGTATATATTATGGTTCATTTATATTACTAGGTGTCTGCAGTTCTGTTAATATATTGGCACAATCCGTAGGACATATATATGTATCTTACACAGTCAGACATTTGGAAAACATTTTATGTTGGTTCATCTTTCATATATGTACATATATTTCTATTTTCCGATGAAGACTGTACCTTTGGAAGCAATGTCTGATGTCCTCACTGTGTGGGATCTGTAACCCAAGTAAGGTTTGTTTGCTTGTCTGCCTTTAAGGCATGTAATTAGTACCTAGCACATCTAATGTACTGACCAATTAATGCTTTTAAATGTAGTAGGTTGGACTGCATTGTATGTATTCTGAATAAGTCTGCTTATGAAGCAGCGAAGTGGGCTCAATAGACTATGGTGACTGCCTTTAATTCTTGGTGTGCTCTGAGTGGTCACTGACGGTCCCTACAGTACCTCGTCTTTGCTTTGGACTTCATCGGCTGGTTGTCTGTGTTTGTTGTATGGGGAATGTCAACTGTAGTCCCTATGTGTATTACTTGTGTAATGCCTTACTACGGCAGTGTAATTCCACGGGTTTGCAGTTATGGGTGCCATCTTAGTCATCGCTTGTCCATCCATGTGAATTGCCTACTGTACACTGGTATAGGGCTGTACACATTTCACACCTGCATTTTGCATTCTCCGGTAGATGGTTTGCATTATTAGCGGAGAGTGGCATGTGCTACGCACATCCCTCCCAGGCGGGACAAAGGATTGCCTGCGAAACAACACTGAGGCCAGATTCTACATACCCAGACTCCCTTGACTGCAACAGTGGACAGTACCCATTACACATCCTTCATGTGTGCGGGACTGTGATGTGGACGCAGCTGAATGGACCCGATACCCTGGGTATTTCTGTGCATGTGTGCTGCATTTCATGGACAGCTATCATCAACATTGAACACGCTTGCGTGCATATGTGTACCTGTGACGTGGTGACGACAATGAGATCACGTGAGTAATGCAGGAAGCTAGCGGGCATTCTCTGAATAGAATTTTTGGGTCCTACAATGGACACCGATGTGCATATGTCAAGTTAGATGTTGCTGGACTGTGTCCACCTGCCCAGTGCTTTTCACTGCTGGTGTATGTTCCCCAATCGCGGATGTCTGTTTGACTACCCATTCCACATGGTGCTACATAACCAGGTGATTTAGTACTGTGAACAAATGACATACATCCAAAGATGCTGGTTAGCAACTGCTTCATATAAACCTCAGACATCCCAATGGGACATATCCGTCACTGTATTTCCAATATAACACCACCCGAACATGTTGATTACGTATGTATTCATTTAACCATGTTGTCTTCATAGGTGGGAATGCCATAGTTTACATATCCTACGTGGCGGTGTGTGTGTGCCATCAGTACGGGTTCCACAGGTCTCACATCTGTTCCGCTGTATGTGGCGGGTGCTCCTCATTCTGTTGCTGGCAGATTGAGTGCTGTGTACGCCGGTGTTGGCACGACGGTCCGGCTTTGTATGTGGAATGTCAACTGTAGTCCCTATGTGTATTTCCTGTGTTATGCCTTACGCGGCTATGTCATTTACCGGGTTTGCAGTTGTGGGTGCCATCCTGGCCATACGGGTGTCCATCCATGACAATTGCCTACTGGACACTAGTATAGGGCTGTACACATTCCACACCTACATTTAGCATTCTCCGGTGTATGGTTTGCATTATTAGCGGAGAGTAAGGCAGGTGCTACGCACACATCCCTCCCAGGCGGGAGAAAGGATTGCCTGCGAAACAACACCGAGCACAGAGTCTACATACCCAGAATCCCTTGACTGCAACAATTGACAGTACCCATTACACATCCGTCATGTGTGCGGGACTGTGATGTGGGCGCAGTTCTATGGACCGGTACCCTGGGTATTTCTGTGCATCTGTGCTGCATTACATGGACAGCTATCAGCAACATTAAACACGCTTGCGGTGCATATGTGTACCTGTGTCGACAATGAGTTCAGTTAGGTGATGAAAGAAGGCGGCATTCCTGTCTTTAGACAAATTTTGGGTCCTACAATGGACACCACTGTGCATATGTAAAGTTTAGAGCTTGTCGGACTGTGTCCTTGTGAGCAGTGGGTTTCACTGATACTGTGTGTTCAGCAATCGCGGATGTCTGTTAGACTACCCATTCCACATGGTGCTACATAACCAGGTGATCTAGTACTGTGGACAAATGACATACATCCAAAGATGCTGGTTAGCAACTGCTTCATATAAACCGCAGACATCCCAATGGGACATATCCGTCACTGTATTTCCAATATAACACCACGGAACATGTTGATTACCTATGTATTCATTTAACCATGTTGTCTTCATAGGTGGGAATGCCATAGTTTACATATCCTACGTGCCGTTGTGTGTGTGCCATTAGTATGTGTTCCACAGGTCGCACATCTGTTCCGCTGTATGGTAGCGGGTGCTCCTCAGTCTGTTGCTGGCAGATTGAGTGCTGTGTGCGCCGGTGTTGGCACGGCGGTCCGACTTTGTATGTGGAATGTCAACTGCAGTCCCTATGTGTATTTCCTGTCTTATGCCTTACAGCGGCTGTGTAATTTACCGGGTTTGCGGTTGTGGGTGGCATCTTGGGCATACGGTTGTCCATCCATGACAATTGCCTACTGGACACTAGTATAGGGCTGTACACATTTCACACCTGCATTTAGCATTCTCCAGTGGATGGTTTGCATCATTAGCGGATAGTATGGCAGGTGCTACGCACACATCCCTCCCACGCGGGACAAAGGATTGGCTGCGAAACAACACCGAGCCAGAGTCTACATACCCAGAATCCCTTGACTGCAACAATCGACAGTACCCATTACACATCCTTCATGTGTGCGGGACTGTGATGTGGACGCAGTTCTATGGACCGGTACCCTGGGTATTTCTGTGCATCTGTGCTGCATTACATGGACAGCTATCATCAACATTAAACAGCTTGCGGTGCATATGTGTACCTGTGGCGACAATGAGTTCAGATGCGTATTGAAAGAAGGCGTGAATCTGGTGTGATGTCAATTTTGGGTCCGACAATGGACACCACTGTGCATATTTAAAGTGTAGAGCTTGTCGGACTGTGTCCTTGTGAGCAGTGGGTTTCACTGATGCTGTGTGTTCAGCAATCGCGGATGTGTGCTTGACTACCCATACTGTGTTGTGCTACAGGAACCATGTCTTCCGGCACCAGAACCCAATGCTATACATCCAATGTTGCAGGTTAACAACCACTTTCATACCATACCCAGAGGTCACGATTGGGAGGTATTGCCACTTTATTATCGGAACAACACCCCAGACTGTGTACATCACGGGAACTTTAGGCCAGTCTTACGGCCATTTGCAATTGTAATTAGCAGACCGTGTCAATACATGTATGATAAGACATATTGTCATGCAGAAGTTGATCTATGTTATTTGGACATTGGCTTCTGCTTTTGGCATCCGTTGCTGTGAGTGTTGCCAGTTACCATACACATTGCTTGCTCAGAGGCAGACTACACAATTCTGCACACTACTGTGGTCTCCTTTAAGGACCCTGAGCCAGTGGTCGACAATGCGGCAGCCACTGCATCAATCACATTTGCCATCTACCAGTACCTACAGGACTGCATGAGCCAGTCATTCACTTACCCAACTGTGGTTCACTGTACCAATGCCAAGCATCCAGTGTGGTGTACCCCAGCCATACACAGGATGTACAACACGAGGAGGTGGCTACTACAAGGTGGAGCAGACACCTTGTGAGGTATGACACCCTTGGTCATCATATGTGTAGAGTTACACACTGTCATGAAATTGTCAGGGCACATTCCACAGATATACCTACATGGACCTGGCTAACAATCATACCACCTTCAGTTGCTATGCTCGACACCTGGGAGCTCACTCCCACATATGCTCTGACTGGGTTCACATAGAGGTGGGGTTTACTCAACATACACACATTGCCAACATACAGGCTGACAAGTCCAGTGAGGACATCTCCACACCCTCCGCCACACATGAGGAGATGTGTGTACCAGTGGTTTGTGGTCACCAAATGTTCTGTGACACACAGGTGGGACATGCTCTCTCCAGGGTAGTGGACATAGCATCCATGAGACCAGCTGGTGACCCGCTGTGTACTCCACTATCTCATTTATGAATTGGACCCACAGTTAGGACAGCTATTTCTTTGTAGCCTCACCTCAGGTAGGGTACCCAGGTTGTGTCACATGGCAGCTGTAGTCCCACGTCACAAGGCCAATACCTCCACTGAGGCTGGTTATTACTGTCCCATTACCCTGAGGAGACCTATCTGCAAAGACATGGGGAGGGATCATACTGCGGCTCGTACATGACTGCATAGGGGACATACATACTTTGCATCACACACGGTTTGTCTTGTTCAGGACTAGTTCATGCCTTTAAAGCATGGTTGACATTTTCGGGACAGTCGCCGAGGCCACTGATGTGGGTGTTGCAGTCCATACAGCCTACCTCGACCTGGCAAAGCCCTTCATCACATTACCCCCCTCAGGTATCGTTGATAAACCCATTGGCTGGGATGTGAACATGTACATCACAGAATGTGTTGTAAACTGTCTATGTGACACAACCCACACGGTCATAGTTGCTGGCAGCATGTCAGACCTACTGCCTGTCACAAGTGGTGTCCCATGGGGCCCTTCCATGTCTGCACTCCTGTCATACACCTACATTTTCACGGTACAGGCACACACAGGGGTGCTATGGGCAACAGTGTTTGTAGATGACTGCAAAACAGGTGCCATAGTGGGACAGACATCTGACACAGATATCCTTCGAAGGGGCCTCCCAGGTATGCATATCTGCTGTCAGGGACATGTCCCACAGCTAAATGCGACGTAATGCAACATCATACCTGTGGAGAACTACTAGGTCACCCCTGTCCAGCATATAGGTGGCTGTCCACTCAGCACAGGGGTGATTACCAGGGATCAGGGGACAGTGTTTGGCGGTCACCATTCATTCCACACACACGTTGCTATCGTGGTTGTGTGGGTCTTCTACATTGCCCACCTGTTGGTGCAGGGATTCACATCTACATCAGGCTAGGTCATTGTCTCCTTGTACCCATTCGTGTTACACCTATGATCTACTACATTGCCCCATTCAGACTGTATCTGACCATACACCTACAGCAGCTGGGAAGCCCACATAGGTTGATTGTTGTACAGATGCAGGATGACACCATTTTGTGTAATGCTGCCCCACTTGTAGGACCCCTGCCACATCCGTCACATACCTGCTGTTTAGTGTTGACCTGTGCCTGACATACGAGGCCATGTCAACCCATATGTCATGTGTATGCTTCACCTACTGTATCCGCATCCCTCAGAACCACTAGGGCAGGTGACATTTACCTTGTCACGGTCATTAATGGGATGTGTTTGAGTGACACATATATCACCCAGACACTCATTATGCTGTGGATCTACATCACAGTACATGTGAGACAGACATCCTTCCTAGCCTTGTTCGCAGCTATGTTGTCCATTGGATGGAGAATTGCAGGTATAGGCCAGGGATTACATCATTATCAGTGCTTGCGGAGATACAGCAATATCATGGGTATTTCATCTGAAGCACAGAAGGTTGGCAAAGTCATCCTAACTATGGTGTAGTATTATGGCTGGGCCTGGGACGATGGCCTACCCTGTACCTATGGGCGTGTGAACCTATATTCATAGTTTGTCACATGTACAATTGTCTATCCACTATACTCTTTCGCCACTGTATATTTCTGTGGCACATGATTGTCCTCTGTATTACATGCAGGTATGCTGTGTACGTTGCACATACGTCACCGTTGATGACAGTGTATCTGTGTCCCTAACACTGTGATACTGAGGACTACCACACATCCTTCACAGCATTACATGCATATGTCCATTCTATTCTTCTTTGGCCTATGGGGGGGTGTTAAGGCAAACATTACTCAAGTCCCTGTTTGTGCATGCTTCATGTTGGTGTTTGACCAGGCTCCGTTGCAGTCATGTGTTGGACAGTAGTGTGTCTGTGTGTTTGCCATGTGTTTTATTGACGGTACATCTGTGGGAGGTGTAGTTGGCACATGTTCCTCTTTGCAGGGACACCCATCCTGGGGTTTGTGTCATGCATCTGCACTTGGCACGTGCCATATGTCCTGTACTATTCCCACAGTCGTGTATGCCTTCATGCACTACTACTGCGTGTTACTGGCTGTGTGTATGTGGTACACATGGACATTGTGATGTTTGGCTTGACCTATTCCCATGCTAGAACGTAAACATCTGTCAATTAAGTCTTTTAAATCAAACTGTAACACTCATTCGTATTTTCAAAATGACACTCATTAACACAGGAAGCTGGGATTAATAACATTTTACTACTGTGCAGCAGGAGGCAAAGGAGTATGCAGTAAAAGTTTAGACATTTGTTCAACTCTATACATGTTACATCTGTATGAGCATTCTGTATACTATCATCTTTTGCACACATTAATGATGTGGTCAGTCACAAGGCATTTACATTGCTAGAGTACAGAACATTGTATTCCTACAACAGTGCTCAGGTAATGCTTATTACATGTTTTCCCATGAGGATAGCCCAACCTTGCGAGCCACATATTCACTTAGACTGTACTTGGTAAATTCTGCTCTGTCACGGTTCCAACACTGTTCATATCCAGTCCTCACTCCGTGTCCTACTAGGTTCCTGTGTCTCTCTGCTGAGCAGCTGTACTCTGTGTTAGAGCTCACAAGCCTATCCTCCTCAGTGGAAGGATGACAGATATACCTGTACATACATGTATTATTCTGTAACCGAGCAGATGAGTAATGCTGACTGACATACACCTGCTGCACTGGTTACTGCTAGGGTCAGGGTTCAATCACACTGCAGCTACACTACAAGCAATTACATGCATGAGAAGCTGTACTGCCATATTGTCAGGTAGAATAATATGCATTATACACTATTTGCTTCTAAAGTTGCACGTCATATCTATGTTTAAATATGTATTTTGCTAACATTCTCCCTCCTTTGATTGCTTCTACTCTATCCAGAAACATATACAACATTATTTCATTCCCTAGCCTCTTCCTCTGTGGAACGTTTAACTAGGCAAGTAATTTGTTGTACATTGCAAGTAGGATTGCATTTTCTATTGACAAATACCACTACAGGTCTTGATACATAGTCTCAGGTACAGGTATGTCGCCAGAGTCCCTGACTAATACTTACATGCACAGTATCCCGCACTAGACACATGCTCCCAATATGAGCAGAACAACACAAATGGCAATCATGATATTCAGTATGACTGACCCCATCCACCCAATGGTTTGTGGAAATGGTTCGTCAGTGGGTTTGGGCCTGGTTCCGCCATGGATGACACCTGCTATATTACCTGTAGGTGGGCGTTGCTTTTGGTCTCTTCATGTGGTAGTTGGACACAGCGATCTTCTTCAGTAAGCGCCATTACCAATTCTCAGCGCCACGGTGCAGTCATGCGCTATTACATTTTGTGACACAACAGTTCTCATTGCATCCAGTTCATCAGTCACATGTTCAGGAGCGGAAAGTCACATTCATCCTTCCTCCGACAGGTTTTGATAACTTCCTCTGTTCCTGATTGATTTCACTACTCCAGAAGCTGGGAGTGTTCCAGCCCAGGTTGTGGCGCTGTCACTCAAGTCCATATGAATCGATATTCCTTTATCTCTTGCAGAAGACTGAAATGTCAGAACAGCTTCCATTTCACCCACTGGATTAGTAGGTTTCTCGACTGTGTTCCCAGTTCTTGAGCTATATGTGTTATAGTTCGTTTAGCACCCACAGGCAATTGTACAGTATGTCATGTGACTGGAGCCAGATAACCCAAATAACAACTGCGGACCAATTCCCAGGTAACCATTGATATGCTTATTTCCCACAAACAACATAACAATATTCTACTTTACTACTGATGCGGGTTACCTCTGCATGTAACATATTCCTGTCTCTAACAGAGGACTGTTTATACAATTCAGGATGTTTCTGCACATCCTTCAACATTGTTCTCATGATGTTTCAATACAAATTAGGAATGGTGCTACAAGTAGTACTGTGATCTTTGGCTGTTATATGACATTAAGTAAGACACAGTTATGTTACAAATACTCCCACCAACTGAAACTGTATCATGTTTATGATAACATACAATTCCTTTTTGTGTAACAGGTAAGTACATTGCCACGTTGTCCTGTGATCTCACAGAACCTGTATCAAAGTGTAGATATTCACAAGTCTCAATCTATCCCCAAGGGGACAACATGCATCGGAAGTCCTCCATATGATGTAGGTATGGCAGTACAAACACAGCAATTTAATGTGTTCCTAGTCTCTATATGCACAAGCGTCATGCCTAGGTATCTGTTGAAGTGTGGAAGACACTCTGTGGCCAGTTCATCACGTATCAGTATTTGTATCCGTGTAGTTATATGCAGGTAAGGTCCCAGAAATTGTAACGTAAACACAAACATGGTTAATAGGTGTATAATCATTAGGACAGCAAACATAAATGTCTTTGGGGTTGCTTTGTATTGTTATACAGTCTTGGCTGTGTGATTCAGGCTCTTTGGTATATCAGCTACAAGATGTCAATCAGACTTGATATCCTTTACCGGTTTGAGAAATGTGAGGTGGACCCAGGGCGACCTCTCTGCAAACTTTACTGCGGTAGGCGTTGCCAACAGTACCCGGTACAGACATTCGCAATGTCCACTTGGCAATAATGTTCTTTGGATAACAGTGACATACACACAGGATACTGGTGTCAGCTATGCGTCCGTCTTCGTTTGCTCTTATCTGTAACAGACTTTAACTGAAGAACAGTGTTACTAGTTAACAATCCTCTCATGTCACCTACTACTGAGTCATCGACCTCCGGCTCTGCAGGCATGACAGCTTTCCACTCTGGCACATGATATGCCATTCCACATACTACTTCGAAGTGGGTGCAGCACTTTACATTTGGAACTGTTGTCATGCTCAGCAATGCTAGAGGTAGACAGCACATGTAACTCGTCTGGATGTCACCCACCAACCTCCTCTACTTATTTCTCGGGATCCCATTCTATGGCGCCAGCAGTCGTGCTGAGTGTGGGTTGTACATGCAATTGACATTCATGGTATCAAGTAATCCCCCAGGTAGCGTGATTGTCTGGTTCACTACATGTGTTCTATTGTCACTGTAGCTTCTTTACAGCATGCCAGATCTAGGGATACTTTATTTTACTGGCACCTTTGCCACTGCTGCTGCATCGGATTAATGGTTGGGAATGCTTCTACCCATTTTGATTATATATATGTGTAATCGCTAAACAGTATTTGTTCCTTCACATTTATGCAGATGTATGAACTCCATACAAATAGTGCGGAGCGGTTATGGTGGTGTGGGTAAACTCACTCCCTTTGGTTTAAATACTCCCTGTGCATGATATCTACTGCAAGCGTGACACGCTGCTCATGAGGTTTGTATGTGGTTCGTAATTCCGTTATGTTAGGGGTATTCTGTTAACCAAATGTACCATCCCCTGTTGAGACATGTCTCTACCCATGGCTCCACAAAGCCGCATATCTGAATACATTAGGCGTTAATATTGGCTTTCTCACTGTGGATATGTGCAGTCCGTGTTCAAGGATTGCTCCTCGTCATTAGCACGTCGGCTTTTCTGGCTTCGTAGTTGCTGTTTGCATTGTTTGTACAGTTTCTACATCTAAACTGTCTGAGGTTTGTCATTCCTCATTCACACAAACACTTTCCAACTGTGGCGCTGCTTGTTTTGCAGGTGCATGAGCTCATGCCTTACCTTTCCTACTGTTATCCTGTTGCTTTCTATGCCCTGCACATTTACAATTACCTACTTCAGTGGGTAACTGCATGGAGTCTAATGCATTCAAGATCGTATGCGCATGATTAATCGGTTTACCGGTGGATGTTATCATTCCCCTATTCTTCCACTGCTGCTCATAAACATGCACTGCACAGACAACAGACTGACTATCGGGACATATGTCCACACATCAGTTTTTCGCTACAGTACAAGCACGTGTTAAAGCTATCTATTCTGCTGCTTGAGCAGACACGTTATGCTGCAGGGTTTGGCCGTCTACAATGTCATTATCAATAACTACTGCATAAACTACTTGATTCGTTCCTGTAGGACTCTGTCTACATGATCCGTACACATTAACTGTCACCTCTGCATCATCTAAGGGTATATCAGTGATATCATGTCTGTGTGTAGTTATTTAATCCATTTCGTATAGGCAACTGTGTGGTGTGCCATACACAGGTGTCGGACGTGGCGTTGATAGGTTTCATGTTGTACAACGTTCAATCACCATATGAGGTTGACTCAGTGGTATGGTCAAACATGACAAATGTCTAGCACGGGTCAGGAATGCTATCTTCTCTTGCAGCAGACTGATCGCAACTGCATGAGACATTCTCACAGTGAGAGGGTGGTCTAGTAACATTACGGCCGGGGCCTGTACTGCCATGGGTGCTACAACAACTGCCTGTACACAATGTGGCACTGACCATGCCACAGTGTCCAACTGCAATGAGTAGTCAGCTATGTAGCGTTGCTTACTTCCCTGCTGTTGCATCAAGACTGTCGTCATATATCTCCGCTTACAATCTACGGTCTGACAACATGTGTTATGATTATTCACGAGACCTACTACAGCTGTTGAGGCTATCAATCGTTCTAGTCTGCAGAGCGCTGTTTCTGCTACTGTAATCCAGTGTACTATGTGTTGTGCTGCCATAGGTGTATTAAAGGTTAAGGCAAACAATACAGCGGATTCCACAGCATTGTTTGGTATCCAGATTTGACAAATGTTAGTCGGCCCAGACAGGACATCATTCCCTTCTTGTTAGTTGGCTTGGGTGCTTATTATATTGCTACCTTCCTATCGTCATGTGATGTTCTACCCTACTTGGATACCAGATATGCCAGGTAATTGACCTGTATTCTCTGTAGTTGCAATTTATGCTTGCTTACTTTATGTCCCTGTTCTGCTGATTATCTCAATAATGCTATTGTATCTTCCATACATTGCTGCTGGGTAGGGGCGCAAGCAGAATATCATCAAATAAAGTAGAACTTGACTGGCCCGGGTGGAGTTAACACGGAATGTAGCTAGTCATCCCCTGTGAGAATATCGTTGTACTTTCACAGTATTCCCGCGATAGCCGGGTATGGCTGTATCTGTCACCCTGACTGTACATGCAAAGCAATACGGACTATGTGGATGTATAGGTATTGCAAAGTAAGCATAGCTTATATGTACCACGGTAAGATACTTCTGTGGCATGTTCATAGCATTGAATATAGTGTGTGGGTCTGGCACCAACGCTACCCTAAGTATTCTTACATGATTTACAGCTTGTACATACTGTACCATCCGCCATTCCCCTTTTGGTTTCCGATCAGGAGATACAGGGGTATTGCATGGTGAATAGCGATTACTTTGTGGATGGGGAATTCCCTCTATGACTTTACAGATATCTTCTGGTGTCCACGGTCTATACGCTACAGGGGTTGGGTCCTGGCCTTCCTGTCCTGCATGAGGGTTCGGTACTTCAATTAATTGACAGATATCCTCACTCTGTTTTAGTACTGTGTTCTTACTCGGGTGTCCCTAGGTATGTTACGTGTTCGGGATGTGGTTTCAATAGCTTCTGTTACATTTGTTCGTTGTGCTACCTCTGTTGCCACAGGATAACATGTGGGGACTAGCCTGCCCTCCGCTTTAATATCCTGGGTGTGGTACCGGAGGTGGTAGGGGGTTGTGGGGGGGGGGCTATCGGTACTACTGTATTATGATCTTCTCTGTGTGCGTATGATGCTTAGCCATTTGTAGTGTTCTGTTCCCTTGTACACTACCTCAGTCCACCGATGTGCATGGCGGATGCCCAATTGTCGCTGGTTTGTCGCCTGCACATCTTAGGGCTGCCACCTTTTCAAATGCACAGTGTGGGACATTAGTGTTGGAGCGTGTAATTTGCCTGGAAAATGCATACCCACGGCCAGTACATAGGACAGGAATTCACGTTTTGCCAGGAGAGCGACCAATTGTTGTAGCATTTCAGTTGCTTATTCTGTTTATTATTATATTTTGCTGTTCCACATACAAATTTACTGTTTTATGCTACCATTTTGATAGATATCTGGGAAATGTTTGTCCTGAGATATCAGGACATTTGCCATTTGTTCGGTTTGTTTACAGGACACGGCTGGCCAAAGAGGGACTGTCCCTCTCAGGGTGGAACAGGTGTTTACCCTGGAACATGTGCATCAAATTTTCAGGGATTACAATGTTTCAGTAATGATATTTTGCGTAATATACCATCAATGTCATATTTATTACCCCATTTTGCTGCGTAACTCACATTATGTGCTCTCTGCGATTGCATATTCTTCAGTCACCCGTCAAACGTGGATCACATGATCTGTTTCTTCAATAATCTCCCATATCCTCTACACGACTGCTACGTACCCTTCTGTCATACCACGTGGTGTCTCCTTCCCTGTATCCACTGTAGTGTCTACAATCACTATTTACTCTGCTGTGTGTTCCCCTGACCTATGTTCAGATTTAACAGTATGTGGGTAGGTCTTGACCCGCTATCACTACTGTTAACAGAAACACAATGTAGTCTGGTCCCTGATCTACAATAGAGACAAAAGGCAAACACTCCTTACCTGGGCCTCCTGTTTAAGGCTGCACGTTTTCTTCTTGGGATCCAGTTTCCGCTTTTCAGCCACAGATCAGACAGTAAACAGCCTCTTTACACACAACAATTCAGTCGGAGGTCTTTTCATTCAAGAAGAACCATTTATGCATATTCTCCAGCGTACATGTCTAACCAGCCATGCACTCTGACCTGTAGCTTACCAAGGGAATTCGGATTACAAGGATCACAATGTGAAATAAGTTGTTAAAACCAGACTGTAGTTATCAGTAGGCTTTTCTAAGTGACAGCCGATAACACAGGAGGCTCGGGTTCGGAAAGTTTTAGTAGTGTACACAGGCAGGCTAAATAATATACAGTCCAAGTATGTGAGTTTTGTCTGACTCTATACAGTAAGCAGTTTCTTTATATAGTGTTTACAATCAGCTTTTGCCCACCTTACTGACGTGGTTGGTCACAGGGCATTTCCATCACTATGGTCCGCAATAGTCTATACATACGTGGGTGCTGGGGTCGTGCTTTTAAAATGTTTTCCCATGGGAATAACACAGCCTTGCAAGGCACCTTGTACATTACAGTGTCCTTTTGTGATTGTAGCTGTTTCAAGGACCCTAGACTGTTACGATACAGTGGACAGTTAATTTCCTTATACGTTGCTTTGTCTCTCTGGTAAGGAGTTGTACTGTTATCTTCGATAGAGCTCACAAGGCCATCCTCCTCTGGGGAAGGAGTGCTGTTATGCATGTACATACATTTATTGTTCTGTAACCCAGCAAATAATTAATGCTGACAGACATGAGCCTGCTGTACTGCTTACTGCCAGGTTCAGAATTCCATCACACTACAGCTTAGCTTCACCAATTACATGCAGGCTTAGTTCTACTGCCATATTATGCGGTACAATTCAATGCATTATATAGTATTTGAGTCTAAACTGGAACTTCATATGTGTTTCTATATATTTTACGAACAACATCCATCCGGCCATATGCATGTTGTTCCGTCCTTTACCTTGACCGTGTGTATTTGTCCGTCCAGCAATGCTACTCTCCACATGTGATGTCCCAGCTTCCCCTTCTTTGCCTGTAGCACCCTGTTAGGACGTCCTGTTTGGTAGGCACCTGTTCCGCTATATGTGATCGACTTCACTGCATAGATAATCAGCGATGCGGTGGTCCAACGACCCGACTTGTCCACATGTGTACAGTTATGTGCACCGTGTCGTATGCAAACCTATATGGTTTGGACAGGTACATACTACATGTGGGATGTACACATTCTGCTGACACATTCACATGCAGCCATTTACATATCTGTACCTGCGGTGGGTTGGTGACATGTGGGGTACGTATTTGCCTGCGTGGCATTGCCTAACACAAACATCTTACCACATTTCAGGTATGCACATTGTGTGTGGTTGTATAGCTGCACACGGATGCTAGCAGGTTTGGGTGCAGAGGTATACATGGGTGGGACTGACATGTACAATGAGGCTATTGTGTAGTACATCCGAATGCATGGGTTCTGCTTCTGGATATTACACTTCATCATACATCCAGTGTATGCAACAGAGACATTGCTGGGTGTGGGATATGTTGCTATGCACATGTTTGCCTGTGTTTGAGGTATCTTGCTTCCTTACTGTTGTTATGTCAACACAGCTACCCGGCTATGTACTGTCACTACTGCTTGTGACCATTATGGTTGGCACCTTTTCCAATGCCCATAGTGGGGCATGTTATGTGGAAACTTCGGAATTTGCAGGACTACACATACCCACGGCTAGTGCAGTTGACAGAACTTCACTTGTTTGCCATACTATAAGCTTATTCTGTAAGCATTTGGGTTCCTTATTTATGTTCTTATGCCATGTCTGTGTTTCATATAGTAATGTATATGTTTTATGCTACTATTACATGTATATTGCGGGAATTTTCTTGCCAGGGGATCGGAGGTCATTTTCCATTTTTCCGATTGTTGCAGGGACACAACTGTCCAATCAGGGACTGTCCATGGCACATTGGGACAGCAGGTAACCCTGGTGACCATGCCCATGTCGCTACTGGGGTTTCCACCTTTTCCAGTTTCCGATCTGGGATATTTCCGGGACTCACATCTGACTTTACAGGCCGACACATACAAACGGTCACTATATAGCATAGAACTTCACTTGTTTGCCTAAATATAAGCTTATTGTTGTGGCAATTTGCTTGCTTATTCTGTTTCTTGTGTCATTTAGGTATTTCTGTTACAGAAATAACCAATTCATGCTACCATTACATTAAATACGGGATATCATTGTGTCCTACAATCGTAGCACATCAGCCATTTCTAATACGTTTTTCGGGACACAACTGGCCATGGAGAGACTGCCCCAACCAAAGTGGGACAGGTGGTGACCTTAATCGCTGCTCCTATGTCGGTGCGGCGCGCTGACATGCGGCTGTACACCTTCTCTGAGTGTAAACACTGACGGTGCATTGCGGGACGAACGCGGTCTTATGCGTATCCTTTGCTCCTTGGACGGGTACACTTATGCCTTCGTGGCTTGTATTTGCTTCTCCGTTAATTTGGGACGGTACTATGTTGCATACTGTACCTACGTTTCATTCTGCACGGGACCTGGCTGCTGCCATTACTATTGTGGGCGGACCGTGGCTGTCAGCACATTAGGTTGCTCACCTCATGCCGGCTTAGACACGCCTCCAGACGCATCCTACCTGGGCTCGCTCACGTACACTACGCACGTGTCTGTGATTCCGGTGCACTCTCATTAATATGTCTATGGCGCTACTGCGCCGGCTATTCGCTGCACCGCCGGTGCAGGCATTACGCCGGCCTTGCGCCGAGCTTCATGAATCCCGGGGTCAGTCTTTTTGTTTCTCAATATCCTCCAGTATTCACCATGCACTGCAAATAGAATTCCCTTCTGTACCACTGAGATGTCACAAATAATATTAATTTTTTGTCATATAAAATGTTTATGTAACAGGACCCTGAGTATGAAATTGGGCTTAAAATAAGGTTGGTCAGGGGCTATTTGAATCCCCCTCTACATTGCTTTACCACACAGACTTTGCTTTCTTATCCATTTTTGATATTCTAGCAGTCATAGTCTCTCTCCCCTTCACCAAACAAAACACTAATGTCATACTTCTATGCCAGCTAAGGCCCACTGCATGCCCTAGTGCACAGCTACCCAGCCACATACTGACCCGGTTTCTGTCTAGTGAGGGGGGAGTCATTGACTCAGCAATGTGGCAAATCTGATTCCTTGAAACATGTAGTGAATTGCTCATTGTCCATTCATTATGGTCTCTCTTTCTCTTTCAGCATGACCTACTTCCTTCTTTTCTTCAATTTAAGATTTATAAATAAGAATATGATGCCTTATCAAATCTTGTGTACCAAGTTTGTGCTTAGCAGTCTTACACTTATTGACCTGTTTTCAGCATTCCTAGTTGTAAAAATGGCTTAAACCATTCTTCTTATGGACATCTTTCGGACTAATACCCGACTCAGCCATTTTTGTAAATATGATTTTATGCATGGAGTTCTGCAGTATTTTTGAGTGTCTCCAACTCTTCTTATCTATCTATCTGCTGCTGCTCAGTGATATAGTGTGACATGAACTGAAATATGTAGATGCATGATAATCAGCGCTTCCTCTTTGGATCTGTCAACTTTAGTAACATATAAGCAGACAACTGGAAATGAACTGTGCTTCATCCAAAAGAAAGCTCAAATTGTATTAGCCTGTTTCATAGTATCAACATAATATTATCATGTTATTCTTAAGTTATATTAATGACAATGCTGAATTTAGTCCATTAATGAAGGTTTATAACCTAATTATAATTCCGTATAGTGGCTTAACCTTTACTGATTAAATCTAATCAGCTGTGTAGACATATTTTTTTACTTGTGTAAAATGTTGTGAAGACTAGGAACACAGTTCATGGGAGTGGTTAATTCTTTCTCATGCCTCTCAGCTGGCTTGCTGCAATGCATTTTATCTGGGTTACTTGTGGGAGACTTCTACCAGATGAGAAGAAAAAAAATGCAGTCAGATTACTCACAGGGACATCAAGAAATGTCCACATTCATCTGTGTTAGCAGTACTGTATTGGCTGCAGGCTTCATCAGAACATCATCAGTAAGGTGATAGATTTACTTAATGCGGGCTTAAATGACATGGTGGGGGGGGGGGGTTACTGACTCAAAAATTTGGCTGTGCTATAAAGTTCTTTGACTCCTAAGTTGTAAATATGGAATGGGGAGAATACAAGCACATGGTAATATTATAATAATAATTAATATAACATTTAACAGGACATAGCAGATTTGTATCCCACTGCTTAAAGCAATTAGGGTGAATTACCTGATTCCTGTTTCCCAGAGTCTTAGCCTCCCTGCTTCCTTCCTACTACATAGAATCAGGGAGGAGCAAATCAGCTTCCCACCAACTATGCCAGGAATATAGCCCAAGAAAAAGCCACAAATTGTTTTCTGAAAAAAGCACAACCTCACCTTCCTACTGTGACCAGCCATCAGCTGTTTACATACATAAATAGGTGTGTGATTAATACCAGGCAACTATTCACTGTATGAACCTTACTAATCAGTTATGGAGTGGCTGTGATGAGCAGCAGATGGCCGTCTCCATTACAATCACGTTTTGGTCTTGTAATGTGCATACATATGGACACTTTTGTCAGTATAGCAGCTGGCTTGCATGTGTTTTGTTTCATTATTTGTCAGGATCAGAAAGTACTGAGATGAAGGACATCATAATGTCACTAAATATTCATCTGTCTCTTTAGAGATCCCTGCTAATGCACTTTCTTTCTGTCACATATTATTTCCTTCTCTCTTTCTTTGCTACACAATTAGAGTAAAACAATAACACTCCTGTGGCTTCCCTCCTCTGGGCCAGTAATCAAGCAGCCTCAACCCTCACATATCTGTTGGCTCGGTATAGCAGGTATCATTGTGTAGTAGCTGAAAGCAAATCTGGGTATTGCCGTGGAGATTCTTTACATAGCTATAGAAGGCCTTATGGTTGTCTTTACTATCTGCTGCAGTTCTGTTTTCATAGTTAACTTTAGAGGATTTGATGAGGGATCTCAAACATTTGTTGAGGCTGATAAGGGAGTTTTTCCAGTCTTGGGACTTCACCTTATTCCGCATCAGTTTCCTCCTTCTGTTGTAGAGTTTGTTTATGGCAGGGGACCACCATTGTCAAAATTTATTTAAAATAAGCTGCATTCTTTTGCTTAAAGTCAGAAAATTGCAATGTGTTAGGTACTGATTTCTTGCTCTAATTTATAGTAAAGTATGCTTTCCTATAGACAGATAATTAAATTATTGTACAAGACAAAAGGAAAGAAAAGGGTGAAATAGTAATATATAAATGAACATTTTTGCAGAGGGTAGATTTCATTGGAGCATATCATTATCATATTCAGAGTTGCCTGTTATCAAATACTTCAAACATGCATCTCGGTTGTATGGGCTCGCCTCCATTTAAGCTGCTCTTTTAGCAGCTGTCACCTGTTTATACAGCCCTCCCAGCTTTTTTTCTTTTTTTCTAGAGGTATGAATATAATCATTTCCTGGATATATTTTAAAAGCTTTATTCCATTTCTACATATAGGAGAAACAGTTATCTTTAGCATATTTTAATTTGATATTTTATGTTAAAATTTTCCTTCTTAGTAAATAGGGATGGTATCAGTGTTCATAAGTATCCTTGCATGGTTCAGAAAAGGTGATTTTTTTTTTTTTATATGGGAATGGGACTAGATTTCTATTTAAAACATCTGTGTGCGATTCAAATGTGAATGATTTAATACATATCAGGAATTCATTTTTTAATGCAGATAAAAAAAACTGCATTTAAACAGTTAATCAAAAATAGAAACCTCAGTCACTCACGGCAGGTAAATAAAATGTATAATTACCTGCCACCATAACTTTAAAATATATAATTTGAGCAGCACAATAGTAACCAAGGAATGGGCAAACCTCTTCCAAAGGGGGCTGAATTTTGTACCCTTAAGGAAATTCAACTTAGAAAATACACTACTAGATATAATATTATATACTAGGAAGTTGAATTTCAGTGTCACTATGGGGGAAGGTAATCAAGTAAATAACCTAGGTGGGGTATGTAGGAAGGCCAGTACAGCAAATCCTCCTTTACACCCATCCATTCAACTTTTTCAAAGAATATGCTTGAATGATATCAGAAAACTTTCCAAGAAGAAATCTTGTACCATGCCACTTAATTTAACCCATGAAGAAATCTCCCTACTTAATAGTATTTCAAACAACAAAACAATCTGAGTTATGAAACCGGATAAAGGAGGAGGATTAGTGGTTATGGACCAAGAAAGATACACTGATAGTATTGTATGTCATTTATTGGGGGACAGGTATCAGCAGGTCTCCCGGAATGAGTTAAACATCTCATATAGACACGTGGATATGGTATTGATGGGTTTAATTTTGAATAATCAAATTTCAGAAGTAGAATTCAATTATTGCACACAAAAACACCCAAGGATCTCCACTATTTTTGGGATCCCCAAGATCCATAAGAACATCCGGCATCCACCTTTAAGACCTATAGTGGATGCAAAGGGATCCAAGACCCTTTCAATTGCAAAATTCCTAGACTTGCAGTTAAAGAACTGTTTAAGTCCTTTTTCACATATCATCAAGGATTCCTTGGATTGTCTTAAAAAAATAAAACAGGAATATTTTGGTAGTGATATTATTTTTACAACAATAGACGTGAAGGACTTATTCAATGTATTTCCTCATGATGAAGGCGTAGATATGTTTTATGACTTTCTATGCCAGAACACTAAGTTTTTGCATACTAAAATTTTGACTTTAAGGACATTGATGGAACTTGTATTGGAGAATAGTTTTGTAATTTATGAGGGTCAATTGTTTAAACAGAGCACAGGGGTTGCTATGGGTGCAGCCTGTGCACCAATTTTTACAAACATAGTCCTGACCCAGTGGGAACTTTCTAAGGTTTTTCCATCTGAAGGGATATCATTTTGTAAGTTTTATGGACGTTTTCTTGATGACATCCTGATTTTATAGAATGGCAACCAAGACCAGTTGTATGACTTTTTACTGTTCCTCAATTCCAGCATCATGTTTCTGGAATTTACTATGGAAATGCATTTAGACTCCATCAACTATTTGGACATTAGGATAAGCAAAGATTATGCTACTGCACAATTTTGCTCTACTATCTATCGCAAACCAACCTACTCAAACTCCCTCCTTCGTTATGAGAGCGGGCACCCAGTCCATCAAAAACGTTCCCTTGTTAAAGGTCAGGCAGTGAGATTGGCTCGCATGATTAGTAAGATCAAAGATTTCTATGAAGAAAGGGATGTTTTATTGAGGATGTTGGTACTAAGAGGTTATCCAGAGCAATTTATGACATCTTTACTTGATGAAGTGACCAAGAAGAGACTAGAGGGCCACTTCTATCCATTGTTAGGGACTGACATCTCCAGATTGTGTGCTGCATTGGAGAACAGTAATTCATCAACTGGTGGTTTCCACCACGGCCTTATATTAACTTACATACCTCAGTTTCCACTGATTCCGGACATTGTTTTTAAGAATTGGTTTATTTTGTCTGAGGACCCAGATTTGAGAGAGAGAATTGTGAATGCCCCAGCGGTTGTGAATAGAAAGGACACCAGTGTTAAAAACATCTTAGAGTGGAAAAAAGGTGGTAATACCTTGAGAGAACAAGAGAGAATGTCCAAATGTAGACAGTGTAATCACTTCAAATATATCTTGGAAGGTGATAGCGTATTCCTTAAAGGTTATGGATGGGTGAAACTACTACATAAGTACAATTGTAGTAGTAAGAACGTCATATATGCTGGTATTTGTCAGATGTGTGCCTGTTTTTACATAGGCAAAACTATTTACCAGCATTTATATGACATTAGGAAAGTGAACTTAAAAAATTCACTGGCTAAGCATGTCAATACCTACCCAGGTCACAATTTTAAATTCACAGTTCTTGAACAACTTACGGTGGATGGGAGAGGAGGCTGTATAGAATATTTACTTGAATATAAAGAACTGTTATGGCAATTGAGGGTTAATACCAACAATAATCCAGGACTGAATGACATGGTGTCATTGACTAGTTTTTTGAAACTAAAAGCAATTTTTTTTATGTAATTTGCTAACTTTCATTATTATATTATTACATTATTATTACAAGATTATTTTATTATTTTATATAACTTATGTTAACATCCTAGGCTTGGAGTATTTAACATCATTAGATATTACAAGCAGTGTAACAGGATTTTTAATTTTGTATGTATGAGAAAGAGAGTCTGTATCTTCAAATGTATTTGGTGTATAACACACATCTGTTAATGATGCCTTTGTAATGGGTATTTAAGGAGTTGAGGGGTGATACTCTGTTTTTTTCTGAAGAAGTCAACTGTAATTTGTAACAAACGCACTCAATATTAAATTTTTATTCTTGTTCCTGTGTTGTCAGCTCGCTTTGTGGTTTCTTAGTTTAGTTCCATTTCGGTTGGTTTTCAGAAAATTGCAATGTGTTAGGTACTGATTTCTTGCCCTAATTTATAGTAAAGTATGCTTGCCTATAGATAGATAATAAAATTATTGTACAAGGCAGAAGGAAAGAAAAGGGTAAAATAGTAATATATAAATGAACATTTTTGCAGAGGGTAGATTTCATTGGAGCATATCATTATCATATTCAGAGTTGCCTGTTATCAAATACTTCAAACATGCATCTCGGTTGTATGGGCTCGCCTCCATTTAAGCTGCTCTTTTAGCAGCTGTCACCTGTTTATACAGCCCTCCCAGCTTTTTTTCTTTTTTTTCTAGAGGTATGAATATAATCATTTCCTGGATATATTTTAAAACGTTTATTCCATTTCCACATATAGGAAAAACAGTTATCTTTCTCTACCATATTTTAATTTGATATTTTATGTTAAAATGTTCTTTCTTAGTAAATAGGGATGGTATCATTGTGTTCATAAGTATCCTTGCATGGCTCAGAAAAGGTGATTTGTTTATATGGGACTGGGACCAGATTTCTCTTTAAAACATCTGTGTGTGATTCAAATGTGAATGATTTAATACATATCAGGAATTCATTTTTAATGAAGATAAAAAACTGTATTTAAACAGTTAATCAAAAATAGAAACCTCAGTCACTCATGGAAGGTAAATAAAATGTATATTTATTGTTAAAAGGACCAAAAGTAAGCGCTTTCGTGGTTCAGCATAACCGCTTCATCAGACTTCAATTGCTAACAGAAAGCATACCCTTCATATAGGCACAATCAAGATAGCATAATTAAAACAATTAAAAGCGATTAAGAATAAAGGCCGCAGAGACCTCCAGAATACATATATACATAATTATGTCTGTGTGAATCCACACATCAGAAACCTAATACTTCAAGCATCTAGATTTTAGAAAAGGTTTTAATGAAACTTTACTATTTAGACTAGGGGGCTTATCAGCCTGTAAATGTATAATCCATTTTTGTTCTATTTCTTCAGTTTTATTACAAAAATCTCCACCTCTGTTATTTACACCTATATGCTCAATGACAAAACAATGGAACTCATGGTCTAACCCTTCTCTCAAAACCTGCTGTGCAAGTGCACTAGTTTCTTTGATGTTACGCATGTCCCTGTGATGTTCAAGGATTCTATCCTTCAACATTCGGGTAGTATTTCCTATATAGAAATCGAAAAAAAACTTTGCAGAAACAAAAACAAACCACGTTCCTAGTTCTGCAATCAGAATAATATTTAAAATCAATCTTAAACTTCATAGAGGGATGTTCAAAATGATTACCTGTGTAAATAAGCTTACATGCAGAGCAGTTTCTACATGGATAAGTCCCTGTCCTATCAGATAACATTACAGTACGTTTATTAGATTTGTAGCATAGTTGTTTCTTTAAAGAGCAATTATTCTTAATGGATAAAAAGGGGGGGTATCATGAATTACATCCTTTAATTCCTCTGCAGCATGCAGAACATTCCAGTTCTTTTTAATCACTTCACAGGTTCTGTTAATGTCATTCGAAAAGGGGAGAACTGCTCTGAGAGGGTCACGATCAATCTGCCTACTATCCACAGTAGTATTGAGATTAATCCTGTCACAGGATAGTGAGATGGAGGCAACGTCAATAAGGAGATGAAAACAGCAGAATACAATCTAAAACTTCACTTATATGCAAGTTATGAAAAAATTCCAGGTACACTGCCACAATGATAAATCCTTTATTTACCTAGGTTTCGTTCGCTCCTACGAACTTCATCAGAATACAAACAACTGTTTCTAAAACACATTTAAATACTGTTTTCTATGCTGTTAATTACTTAATTGATATCAATTCCCTTTATCATTATATTTAATTAACTTAATTCCTTAAAGAGACACCAAACTTTACTTAAAAAACGTATGCATATTAAAAACCGCTCCAGATGATCCAATTAAATTGCGTAATATAATGTTTGCATATATAAAACCATATGCATGTTCCTAAAACATTACGATTATTTAATACTATACATAAGCGTGTATGACAATATAATTATGCTAAAACTTTAACTACCTAAATGTTACTAATATGTCATGGTAATACTACACTTTATAAAATTAAATTAAAACTATCATGCTACCATGTAAATATTCCTAATCAAATGCAATCTACAATCATAAATTATAATAATAAATAATTATTAATGTAAATATCTAATAAAAACATATTTATTAATATAAATATAAATATATAAGTTATGAATCATAGTAACCCTACTCCAACATCTACTAATAAATCGACATATTATAAAAAACAATAAACACAATCTAAAATGTTGTATAATTGTACATATGTATATATGCATTATGTGCCATTTAATTTATTTATTCTTAATAAGGGCATTATGGTTAAATATTCATTCAAACCAGGTGGATTATATGAATTCAAATAGATTTGCCATCTTAATTCCTCCATGTCTAAATGATATTTGATAATTTTCCCTTGCTGGTCATATTTTATTTGATTGATAACACAAAACTTAAATTTATGGTTAATGTTGTCAATAACATGCCTGGCCAAGGCATTTGTTGTTTTTAGATGCTGTATATCTAAAAGATGTTCTTTTATTCATTCCCTAAAATGCCTATTAGTTTTTCCAACATAAAATGCCCTGCACTGCTGACACAAGGCCAAATATACAACATTTGATGTAAAACAATTATAATGCCCATTTATGTTGATTCTGCAACCATTCACAATCTCATCAATTCCAGTGCTATGTATATAGCTACATACAGTACATTTTCCACATTTAAAATTTCCTTTAATTCTAGTATTGTATCTATCCACTATTCCATAGTTTTCAAATAATTTTTTAAATGATGGACTTTTCCTATATACAAATTTTATTGATCCTTGAAAAAATTGTCTCCAAACTCTTTCATTTACCAGCATGTTCCAATTCTTTCTTACTATTGACTCAATGTTTTTGTAGGAAACATTATAAGTAGTTATATATAAAGGAACATCATTATATTTGTTTTCATCCCTGGATATATTTGTGGTACTCACTTGTTTTTAAAATCCAGATTTTAATATTGCTGTATATGTACCATTTTTCCTCTTTTCTTTCACCTCATTAAATATATTCATACAAAACTGTTCAGGATAACCCCTATTAATAAAAAGTTGTATTATATATTGTAATTCATCTAAAAATTGAGATGTATTGAGATTAATCTCAGTCGTGTCACTAAAGTACGGTCTACTTGTAGAGCTTCTTTCATTCCAAGCAGCCTTAATACATTCATCTGTTTCATGTTCTTTATATCCTCTGTCTAGGAACTCTTGTTTTAGTTCTTTCAGGGCTGTATCAAGGTATGCATCATTATTATGAATTTGCATTATCCTATACACTTGCCCTTTTAACACATTCCTTTTAACATGTCTTGGGTGCATGCTAGTGTAGTGTAACAGGCTATTCCTTCTGGCCGGCTTCCTATACAATCTTGTTTCAAAGATATTAAGCCTTTCCTTGTTGATCTTTATATCCAAAAACTCAATTTCAAAATCTGAAACTTTATATGTAAACTTAAGAAAATAAGTAGTGCTGCACAAATAGGTGACAAAATTTTTAAGCTCATCAACAGTGCCATCCCAAAGTAAAAACAGGTCATCCACAAAACGTATATACCATACGACATGTTTACTGAAAGGATTTCCGTCAAAAATAAAGTCCAACTCCCACTGGACCAAACAGAGGTTGGCATAGCTGTTGGCACAAGGAGTACCCATTGCTACGCCAACCTTCTGTAAATAAAATGCATCATTGAACATGAAAGCATTGTTCTCTAAAATCATCTCAAGTAAAGTACTGATGAGTGATATATTTACTCTATCCCAATTCCTAAGGGTTAGAAACTTCTCTATGTTAGCTATGCCCCAATTATTGGGGATCACAATAAAAAATGATTCTATGTCCAAGGTTACTAGTAAACAATCTGTCTTAAGATTTTGAGTTTCACTGTACAACTTTTGCAAAAACATTTTTGTATCTTTCAAGACAGTGTGACAGCTCTCTAAAAGTGGATGTAGCTGTTTCTCCACATAAATGGAAAGAGGTTCAGTGACCCGTCCTCTACCTGAGATAATAGGCCTCATGGGGGGAGGTGTCAGATGTTTATGTACCTTTGGCAACCCATATATGTTCGGTGTCATAGGATGCTCTACGTTGAAATAGTCGAACAGGGGTTCGGTAATTCTATTTGTTGTAAGTAAATCAAAAATTAAAAAATGTATTTTATCTATAATGCCGTTAATAATCTGGGCATTAATACTGACATAAGTGTTAGCATCACTCAATAACATATTCATTTGCTGTATATACATGTCTCTGTCCATGACAACCACACTGCCTCCTTTATCTGCTGGTCTAATTTCTATGCCAGACATACCCTTTAGTTCACTTAAGGCAGAACTTTCAATTGACATATTAAAAAACATAGCATCATTGTGTTCAGAGTGTGTTTTACGAATCTCTCTCTCACACAAATCAATAAATGCTTACACCATAGGATGTGGTGGTGGAATGAAAGCACTAGGTTTCCTGAGTATAGCAGTATTCTCAGAACAGGTATTAAACATAACTTTGAGATTCAAATTGTGGCCAAACAATTTCAGATGTTTCAAAGTTTCTACAAGATCCCCGCGCTGAGCAGGAATGAAATTTAGCCCTTTAGATAGCAGCGAAATCTGAGAGTCAGTCAGCAAATATGAAGAAATGTTAATAACTAAACTTGCCTTTTCTATCTGTGCTATTGATTCTCCGGGTGAGTCATGCACTCTAGTCACCGCGGTCGATCTTTCCTGCCCCTGCTCTTTGAGTGGTTTCATATAGGAAGCAGGTCCTTCAACAAAAAAACATTAATTTGTGTTAGGATTGGTAGGGGTAGTACGTGGTCCGACGTCTCTCTCATTAGTAGTATGGAGCTCAGAAACGAAAGAGGGTTCTTGCTGGGGCAAAATATGTAATTGTTCAGTGGTGGTGTTATTCTGTCCTCTAGAGCTGGGATATTTATTTCATTGCACTAAGGTTGGCCTTGTATAGGACTTGTTCTTGGTTGTGCGGAACTAGCTTGATGATTGGTTGCTGGTGTTGTCCTGTTTGCTGGTTGTGAATCAATGTCAGTCCTCTCTCTGGGCCATGAGAAGACTGTCCCTTTTTTAAAATCTTGCTGATCCCTCTGTAATTTCCGCATTTTGACAGTCTGCAGTTATTTGTTGTAAACAGCAATATTCTCATATAGAGAATCAAGCTTATTGCAGAATAAATCATCCTTAAATTGGTCTAACAACTCATTCTATAAAACATTTATCTCACTGAGCAACTCTCTCTCTTGCGGAAGAAAAAAGTCAATGATGAGCTGCATATATTTGGCGCTCAACTCCAAATTCAGTTGTTGCCAGCGCCATAGTAGCTCAGGATAAGTTCCACCATAGCTGGGAATGGTTAACACTCTCAAACCGCTGGGAACTATATTGAAGTGCAATGATGCTTCAAGATGGAAGTGCTGCCATTACAGGCGCTTGAATTGATAGAGTTTATTTTCAAGCACACAATATTTAGTAATAAAGTTCTCATAGGATTCATCATTATTCAGAATAGGAATAGTCTGTGTTAGGGCATCATTTGATAGCAACAGATTGTTACCATTATGAAGGATACCATTCCAGCGAAGAGCATGCATGTGTTCTCAATTGTGTTTTTAATTAAAGTATTAGTTCTGTCCCATCTCAGTACAGCTTGCAATGCCTTCTGCCATGTCCAAGTGAGATCCCAAAACACAACGATGCAAGAAATAAAATCAGTCTCCCACAAGGAAAGTGACCAATAAAGGTAAAAAAATAATAAGAATAATCAAAAATAGAAACCTCGATTACTCATGGCAGGTAAATAAAATGTATATTTATTGTTAAAAGGAACAAAAGTAAGCACTTTCGCGGTTCAGCATAACCGCTTCATCAGACTTCAGTTGCTAACAGAAAGCATACCCTTCATATAGGCACATTCAAGCTAGCATAATTAAAACAATTAAAAGCAATTACGAATCAAAGCCACAGAGACCTCCAGAGTACATATATATATAGAATTATGTCTGTGTGAATCCACACATCAGAAATCTAATGTTTCAAGCATCTAGATTTTAGAAAAGGTTTTAATGAAACTTTACTATTTAGACCAGGGGACTTATTAGCCTGTAAACGTATAATCCATTTTTGTTCTATTTCTTCAGTTTTATTACAAAAATCTCCACCTCTGTTATTTACACCTATATGCTCAATGACAAAAAAATGGAACTCATGGTCTAACCCTTCTCTCAAAACATGCTGTGCAAGTGCACTAGTTTCTTTGATGTTACGCATGTCCCTGTGATATTCAAGGATTCTATCCTGCAACATTCGGCTGTTTTTTCCTATACAGAATGCGAAATACACTTTGCAGAAACAAAAATAAACAACGTTCCTAGTTCTGCAATCAGAATAATGCTTAAAATCAATATTAAACTTCATAGAGGGATGTTCAAAATAATTACCTGTGTAAATAAGCTTACATGCAGAGCAGTTTCTACATGGATAAGTGCCTGTCCTATCGGATAACATTACAGTACATTTATTAGATTTGTAGCATAGTTGTTTCTTTAAAGAGCAATTATTCTTAAAGGATAAAAGGGGGGGGTATCATGAATTACATCCTTTAATTCCTCTGCAGCATGCAGAACATTCCAGTTCTTTTTAATCACTTCACAGGTTCTGTTAATGTCATTCAAAAAGGGGAGAACTTCTCTGAGAGGGTCACGATCAATCTGCCTACTATCCACAGTAGTATTGAGATTAATCTCAGTCGTGTCACTAAAGTACGGTCTACATGTAGAGCTTCTTTCATTCCAAGCAGCCTTAATACATTCATCTGTTTCATGTTCTTTATATCCCCTGTCTAGGAACTCTTGTTTTAGTTCTTTCAGGGCTGTATCAAGGTATGCATCATTATTATGAATTTGCATTATCCCATACACTTGCCCTTTTAACACATTCCTTTTAACATGTCTTGGGTGCATGCTAGTGTAGTGTAACAGGCTATTCCTTCTGGCCGGCTTCCTATACAATCTTGTTTCAAAGATATTAAGCCTTTCCTTGTTGATCTTTATATCCAAAAACTCAATTTCAAAATCTGAAACTTTATATGTAAACTTAAGAAAATGAGTAGTGCTGCACAAATAGGTGACAAAATCTTTAAGCTCATCAACAGTGCTATCCCAAAGTACAAACAAGTCATCCACAAAACGTATATACCATATGACATGTTTACTGAAAGGAATTCCATGAAAAATAAAGTCCTACTCCCACTGGACCAAACAGAGGTTGGCATAGCTGTTGGCACAAGGAGTACCCATTGCTATGCCAACCTTCTGTAAATAAAATGCATCATTGAACATGAAAGCATTGTTCTCTAAAATCATCTCAAGTAAAGTAATGATAAGTGATATTTTTACTCTATCCCAATTCCTAATGGTTAGAAACTTCTCTATGTTAGCTATGCCCCAATTATTGGGGATCACAGTAAATAATGATTCTATGTCCAAGGTTACTAGTAAACAATCTGTCTTAAGATTCCTAGTTTCACTGTGCAACTTTTGCAAAAACATTTTTGTATCTTTCAAGACAGTGTGACAGCTCTCTAAAGGTGGATGTAGCTGTTTCTCCACATAAATGGAAAGAGGTTCAGTGACCCGTCCTCTACTTGAGACAATAGGCCTCATGGGGGGAGGTGTCAGATGTTTATGTACCTTTGGCAACCCATATATGTTCGGTGTCATAGGATGCTCTACATTGAAATAGTCGAACAGGGGTTCAGTAATTCTATTTGTTATAAGTAAATCAAAAATTAAAAAATGTATCTTATCTGTAATGTCCTTAATAATCTGGGCATTAATACTGACATAAGTGTTAGCATCCCTCAATAACATATTAATTTGCTGTATATACATGTCTCTATCCATGACAACCACACTGCCTCCTTTATCTGCTGGTTTAATTTCTATGCCAGACATACTCTTTAGTTCACTTAAGGCAGAAATTTCAGCAATTGACATATTAAAAAACATAGCATCATTGTGTTCAGAGAGTGTTTTACAAATCTCTCTCACACAAATCAATAAATGCTTCCACCATAGGATGTGGTGGCGGAATGAAAGTACTAGGTTTCCTGAGTATAGCAGTATTCTCAGAACAGGTATTAAACATAACCTTGAGATTCAAGTTATGACCAAACAATTTCAGATGTTTCAAAGATTCTACAAGATCCCCACACTGAGCAGGAATGAAATTTAGTCCTTTAGATAGCAACGAAATCTGAGAGTCAGTCAGCAAATATGAAGAAATGTTAATAACTAAACTTGCCTTTTCCATTTGTGCTCTTGATTCTCCGGGTGATTCATGCTCTCTAGTAGCCACTGATGACCTTTCCTGCCCCTGCTCTTCGAGCGGTTTCTTATAAGAAGCGGGTCCTTCAACAAAAAAACATTAATTTGTGTTAGGACCAATTGCTCCATTGGTCTCGTTCTTACCTTATCGGTAGGCATAGTACGTGGCCTGACGTCTCTCTCGGTAGTAGTATGGAGCTCAAAAAATAAAGAGGGTTCTTGCTGGGGCAAAATATGTAATTGTTCAGTGGTGGTGTTGTTACTTCTGCCCTCTAGAGCTGGGATATTTATTTCATTGCACTGAGGTTGGCCTTGTATAGGACTTGTTCCTGGTTGTGCGGAACCTGCTCGATGATTGGTTGCTGGTGTTGTCCTGTTTGCTAGTTGCAAATCAATGTCAGTCCTCTCTCTCTGGACCATGAGAAGACTGCCCCTTTTTTAAAATCTTGCTGATCCCTCTGTAATTTCTGCATTTTGACAGTCTGCAGTTTCTTGTTGTAAACAGCAATATTGTCATATAGGGAATCAAGCTTATTGCAGAATAAGTCATCCTTAAATTGGTCTAACAACTCATTCTATAAAACATTTATCTCACTGAGCAGCTCTCTCTCTTGCGGAAGAAAAAAGTCAATGATGAGCTGCATATATTTGGCGCTCAACTCCAAATTCGGTTGTTGCCAGCACCGTAGTAGCTCAGGATAAGTTCCACCAAAGATGGGAATGGTTAATACTCTCAAACCACTGGGAACTATATTGAAGTGCAATGATGCTTCAAGATGGAAGCGCTGTTATTGCAGGTGCTTGAATTGATAGAGTTTATTTTCAAGAATACAATATTTAGTAATAAAGTTCTCATAGGATTCATCATTATTCAGAATAGGAATAGTCTGTGTTAGGGCATCATTTGATAGTAACAGATTGTTACCATTATGAAGGATACCATTCCAGCGAAGAGCATGCATGTGTTCTCCATTGTGTTCATTAAAGTTCTGGTTCTGTCCCATCTCAGCACAGCTTGTAATGCCTTCTGCCATGTCCAAGTGAGATCCCAAAACACAATGATGCAAGAAATAAAAACAGTCTCCCACAAGAAAAGTGACCAATAAAGGTAAAAAAATAAGAAGAAGAATCAAAAATAGAAACTTGCAGAACTTGGAATGTGGTTTATTTTTGTTTCTGCAAAGTGTGTTTCGCATTCTGTATAGGAAAATCTAACCGAATGTTGAGGGATAGAATCCTTGAATATCACAGGTACATGCGTAACATCAAAGAAACTAGTGCACTTGCACAGCAGGTTTTGAGAGAAGGGTTAGACCATGAGTTCCATTTTTTGTCATTGAGCATATAGGTGTAAATAACAGAGGTGGAGATTTTTGTAATAAAACTGAGGAAATAGAACAAAAATGGATTATATGTTTACAGGCTAATAAGCCCCCTGGTCTAAATAGTAAAGTTTCATTAAAACCTTTTCTAAAATCTAGATGCTTGAAACATTAGATTTCTGATGTGTGGATTCACACAGACATAATTGTGTTTATATGTACTCTGGAGGTCTCTGTGGCTTTGATTCGTAATTGCTTTTAATTGTTTTAATTATGCTAGCTTGATTGTGCCTATATGAAGGGTATGCTTTCTGTTAGCAACTGAAGTCTGATGAAGCGGTTATGCTGAACCACGAAAGTGCTTACTTTTGTTCCTTTTAACAATAAATATACATTTTATTTACCTGCCATGAGTAACCGAGGTTTCTATTTTTGATTATTCTTATTACTTTTTTACCTTTATTGGTCACTTTCCTTGTGGGAGATTGTTTTTATTTCTTGCATTTAAACAGTTGCCTTTCTCAAAGACACTATTTAATATAATTTTCTCTGTATTTGATATAGTGTAATATTTAATCCTCCCTGCTTCTTTTCTTCTGGTAAATTGTTAATAAACAAGCTGTTGCACAGCTTGTCATTCATATAGCTTTCTAGATGTACAACATGAACATGTAGGACTTGTTCAAATTCTGCATTCCATTTTGCAATTTTTGACAATGAGACTAATCTTTCAGACCAAGACAGAATATATTTGCAACGATTATCCAGTAGCTACTAATAGGTAAAATTACCAGGAGTATACAGTATTCTTTTGAATGTGGTGCTAGTCAACATCCAAATTCTGAGAATCAATCATTCCAATCTGTTTCAGACAATTAAGAATAAAGTGTGACATCATTATAAGTGATTTTGATACTAGATAAGATATGGAATCTGATTTAGAAACAGATCTGAAATTATTTAAATGTTGTTAGTTGTACCACACACTGGAACGATTTTAGCCACAGGAATATTCATTAGGGTAACTTGGAGAGCATCTGTAGCTTACAGTCTTTTAGAATATACTGGATGACTCCTAAAGAGAAGCCATCAGCCACATCAAGTACCATTAAATGACATAATTTTGACATCAAAGGAGAATCCAGTAGATCTATATTCAAATTTAAGCTGAGCTGATGTGTTGAAATGGAGAATGATTTTTTTCTTTCGAAATAATATTCTGTTTTTCGCTTTCTGGTATTATTTGCAAGATTTAAAAATATTTCTTGAATATAAGCAATTTCAATATTATGTGTATCCTTATTGTGTAGGATCTATATAAGACAAACACAAGATTTTAGACCCCAAGAAAATTCATTGTGAATCCTCTCTGCAGCTGCTGTCAGGACTGAGAAATTCAACTGACATATGCAGAAATGTGTGTTAGAGTTAGAAAGGTATACTCACATAAACACTCTGTACTTACTTGCTTGCCCAGGTTAATTCTATTTTTTTCATATTTCTTGATATAATGGTTTATCACAGTGTTGATTTTCATGAAATGAGTACTGATGACATCACCAAAGATATTGGCTGTGCTATAGATCGACCCAGTGAATACATTCATTTTAATCACTGATATTTTAGGAAGAGTGTTGAAGTTAAGTTTGCCCACCTCTCAAAGTCAAGTAATTTCTCAAAAGCTTAGGACAAAATGAGGCCTAAGTTATACATGTCCACAGTGGCTATTTTTCTTTGTGTACTTCCCTTTAGCAGTCACAACAGCCTATAGCATCACAACAATATTTGGGGGCTGATTTCTTTAACTAAGTGAGTTAGCAATACTAATAGGCAACATATGAAGGTGCAAAGAGTAAGAAACAATATGATACAAAGACAGTCAATATAATGTGCACCAGAGTAGATATATTAACCATTGTTTGTTACTTCTTATTCATATTTTTGTATTTATATATGAACTAAACGTTATTGAGAGGTATAGTGTGAATTGAAATAATATGGTGGGAGATATACAATTATTAATAAAAGTTTTTTTTTACCTTTTAAAATATATGTGCTGATTGCCATATCCAATCAATGTAAATAAATCAAGTATTCCCTACATGATGAAGTCTTACTATTGAAAATAACTTCAGTAGATAAAACAATAACAGCATAACCAACTGGAATTAGTCTGGTCACCCCAGTCCAACAAAGAAAAAAGACAAGATGCTTGATTTAGAAAAATAACATCCTATATTATAGCTATGTCTTCCTCTTCTTTGATCTGTCTTTATTGCAAAGCGCAAAATGAAAAATAAACATATAAGAGGAAGGCTTATAAAAGCAAGTGCATTGTTGTCTCCTTCACTTCACTGATGTACTCTGTAGTGACATTCAAGCCTTATGTATAAGTACTATATTATTCGCCAACACAAGAGGTAAAATAACACTGAAGCATTGTCATACAGTGACATCATTTAAAAAAGGTAAGCAATTTCTTCTTAAATAATGTCATTGAATAATTGTAATAATCCAATTCTTTGTAGAGATAATACAGGAGTTGTCCACAGTTCACTTTGTTTGAACAGTCATGCTTTTCATTATTCACACCCCGTCATGGATTATCACTAAAATACATTATAACTGTCCATATATAATGCATTGTGCTGGACACGTTGAAAGTTCTGTGGCATTAGTCAAGAAAATAGGAAGCATTTTCTATATGCACATCAGTATTTCCAGACCCAACATGAAAATTAACATTGATGCTTTTAGTGTACATTATACAGCCTGAATGATATCCGAGTGAACTCAGAAAGGATGTCATGAGATGTAAGCCTTGTGTACACCTCATGGTAACCATTTCTGATTCAGCTGAGGCTCAAAGAAGTAATCTACTTAAACCGCAGAGACCTCCTAAATATAACTCAAGAAAAAAAGTACCCTCAGCATCCTCACAAACATATATCACAGCCAGCACCCATCATGTAATATACAGCTATAAAATCACACAGACTCAGTCCAAACACCCTTGAGGCAAGCTTTATAAAAATCCTTGTCATGTATGATGCCATAGTGAGACACACCGATGTACCACTCACCAGGCTATGTAAGGAGAGACTCATGGTCAGTTGCCTATCAGGCATCAGGACTCACTCATCACATCAAACAAGCACTCACGTCCCTCCACCACAAGTACACATATGACACACTCATTGTGTGAACATGGGTATAAATGACTTGAAAACAATCACCCTGGACTACATGAAGAGAGGCATGATGGAGCTCTAGGAATATATCTGAGGAAGGTGTGAATATAGTCTTGAGCAGTGTATGTGTGTGTGTGTGTGTGTGTGTGTGTGTGTGTGTGTGTGTGTGTGTGTGTGTGTGTGTGTGTGTGTGTGTGTGTGTGTTTGTGTTTATGTTGGGAAATGCCTATGCAACTATGATGATTGGCCTGATGGGGGCACACTAGTACAGTCAGGTCTGGAAATGCTCTTTTCAATTTAGAAAGCCATGCTTAGTAACTGTTAATCAAGGGTTCTCTGCTATAGCTTTACCTTGTCTCTGAAACAGAGATTCTCCCAGTCATGGTGATTGGCAGAACCACTTTAGCCAATTAGCTCTATGGTGGGAATCTCTCTGAATCCTAGTGCATGGTTTTCATCCAGCCCAAGGACCTTGTTTCTGTAGTTTGAATGTATATGTATGTATGCATTTGTTAGCATCTGTATGTGTATGTATGTGGTAGCAACTTTATATGCATTATTTTATTTCTTTATCACCCAAACAAGAACAGGTGACATTTTGTTTCTTTTAATTTAACATCTAAACTTGAATCATATAAAGTATTCATTATTTCTATTTCAGATCATACTGCATTTCTTTATAAAAATGATTATTATTAAAAAAATTCTTTGGCACATTCCTTCCTCTTTATTTTTAAATTAAAATTAAGTTATCAGAATTAAAATCATGGGTGCAAGAAGAATCAAAGCATTTTCTGTTTTTAATGATAAATTAGATAGCAAGAATCATTTCATGGGACTACCTAGAATGTCAAATACAAAACATATTTATAGTATAAAAACAAATTTGAGAAAGGAGTCAAATATTTTTTTGGAAATCCAGAAATGTTTCAATTTTACCAAAACAAAGGTTCAACAAGAAGTATCCACGTATTTAGGTATGCTGTCATCATTAAATAAAAAGATCAACAAATCTTATGCACTAAATCTGCTGCAGTGTCAGAAAAATAAAACTTAACAGATGCTTTCTGTTTCTAAAAGGTCTACAAAGGTCGAATTTTGTAATTTAACAAAAGCATGCACGGGGGAATTAAAATATGACTGATAATGAGAAATGTAAATCTAGAAATTACAATAAGTAATATTAAAATTAATTTTGATAACACTAATAGAAAACAAAAGCATATTAAGCAATTAGAAATGGATACTTTTAATACAAATAGTAATAAACAATAGGCCAAGATTAATATACTCAGTTACTTACCTGTAGTGAAATGTCAGTGTTCTGAACTGTTGGTCTTCTGGAGTTTCTTTTTTTTTTTTGTCTTGGTCTTTTGAAAGTCTGGTAAGTGAGCTTCCGGGTATGTATATGTGTATGTAGTGATTGTTATAGAATACACCTAGTATCAAATGGAAAATGCCAAAATCAACATATCAATACACATGTGTCAAGAAATAGCCTTGCCACAAAATGTAAACTTAAAAAAAAATATTTTTTTTGCAGGGGCAAGCCCCCTGCACCCTGCATTTGAGGAGCTGTGCTCCCACACCCCCAGTAACTTGTATATACTAACTGTAAGGCTGCACAAACATGGGGTAATGGTATATTCCCCAACACTGGTAGCTGTGCAATCTGCACTTGACTAAACAGCTGCTGACCAAACAGATACTTAATATTCTGCTATTCTGCACGACATCTCTCTCTCGATATAAAGATATATATATATATATATATATATATATATATATATATATATATATATATATAAATATATATATATATCAAATAAAGTATAATGCGGTGTGGGCAAACTGGATTCCTAAACAAACAGTAAATGCAGAAACAGGGTTTAATTCGCAAAGGCAGTACAGACAATGGTAAATGCTTTCGTAGCCAAAGCTGCTTCATCAGACAACTCAATACATTACTCAGTGATTTTCAAAATAACATCAGCCAATCGGGGCCAATTTCCAATAAAAACAATTAACCTGATATCTATTAACTTAAAGCAATAATACTGAATAAAAACATAGTATTATCTACTATACTCTAAGTCATGGTGGTGCAGCGGTTAGCGTTGTCTCCTCACAGTAAGAGGTTCTCCCATTCGATTCTCGGATGGAGAGCCTTCTGTGTGGAGTCTGCATGTCCTCGCCGTGGTTGAGTGACATTAAAAGATATGCAGGTAGGTGCGAGCTTGAATGGGCGTGCCTTTGTTGAAGATTGGGCGTTGGGTTGGCAACTTGGCACCATAAAATCCACTGCCAATCATGAGCGGACCGGAGTTCTGCTGTGGCGACCCTTAACCAGGAAAAGCCGAAAGACTTTTATTATCTATTAAATACACAATATCACATGGAATAAATTAAAATACAGTTTGAAATTTTGAAACTTTGAGCTTGTAAAGTATATATATATATATATATATATATATATATATATATATATATATATATATATATAGGTATAGTTCATAATATTAAAAACTATAAATATTGAAATATTGTTAATGCAGGGTCCCAACCTCCTGCTTATTATATATAAAAATCCAGAATCACACAACAGTGAGGAAAGGGCAAATTCCCCTTTTCATTGCTTTGAATTTTCAATCAAATTAATAGTGTCCATGTATTTCTACATCTGTATCTACATCTATAGCTGTATCTGTATCTCTATCTATATCTACCTATCAATATATTTTACATAGATAGATGCACTACAGTGATACTTTTTAAATAAATTGTACTCAGCATGTAAAATGCGCTTCTTGCACTTTAGAGGTTTATTCACTTGGAACTGCTGATGTGTTTAAAGATGCAAGTCATTCTTTTTATAGAAGATATTGGAAATAGTGTGAGACAACCCAGCTATGTGACATGGCAGGATAACATTTTGGCCATAGCCCATATAACTGAAGTTCGATTATGTAATCTCCAGCTGGGAAAGTTGGGCAGCGGTGGCAAGAATGAGTGGCAAATGCCTGCTTGCATTCTCTTGGGTGTGTTCCACTGACTGTTTCATTGGTTCATACTTTGTTATTAGGCTAATGATCACTAAGACCCTTTCAAGCCTAGCCCTTTACCCTGAACCATTTGGGTTCTCAAGTATCATGGGTGTCTATATTGGGGAGCATGTTAGAAAGAAGGTAACAAAAGATTTGTAAAGCGTGCTAGTTAGGATAAAGTTTTTCTTATTGATGGCATCTGTCCATAAGGGACATGGGGGCCAGACTGCAAAGTAAATTTACAGTGACAGTAGCTCTCATTTGAACGTGAGTGGGAGAATTACATGCATAGGAAGGGCATAGTAGGACCTCTTGGTGATGTCAGATCCCTTGTTAGGTAAGAAGGGGCATGGTTAAAACATAATACAGAAACTACCAATGGTTGAGTGACAGCATCCAGAATCAACTCTCATCCCATGGAGAACAAATGGGCTAATTGATCATGGAGACTGACTATTGGCTGCTAGTATGGAGAAAAAAGCATTAGAAAGTGTGTCTTCCAGATCTCATTGTGTATTATTAGCTTATAACATATTTGCTTGCTGCCATTTGCTTTAATGGCCTAGTGCCCTATCTCCCACTAACATGCTTATACTGAATTGCTCAGCTTTCCCACTACCTCACCCTAGTAAAAACATAGTTCTAGCATTGTCCAGACTTTAACCCTACACACTGACATGGTTTATAACTCTAACCTGAACCCTCAATTAATAATCTTAACTGTAAAATTCCTGTTCTGCTCCCTAAACCTGAATAACATGATTAATGTGTAGCCCTAAAATTCCCCTCCCACTCTCTATTCCTAAATTCTCTAGATCATTCCATCACTCTAAAACCACACTGTTGCTCACTAAACTTAAATTTGCTGATTGCTCAATAACCATAAAATTCCAATTCCTACTAAATCCAAGTTCCTGAATCTCTCCAAAAGTTATACTTCCCAAACCTCAATTATCCATTTACTTCCTAAACCTGAATCTCCCTCCCTGCTCTCTAAACCTAAATTATTCAATCAGTCCAAACCACAAAATTTGCAATCCCTATAAACTTCCCTACTTATTTAAATGCCAGAAGCTAATATCAAGTTTTGTCTTGGGCAAATCTTACCCTAGAGTAAGCAAACTAATACTTCTACTTCTGTTCAGGTTAGGAGGAGTTGGTCTTTCCAGCCTATATCAATATCACAGGATGGTAGTGAAATGTGCTTATTTATGCTCCAGGATAAAATGTGTACCTAATATGGCTATGCATCAAGTTAGACATCATAAAATTCTTACTGGAAATAGGAATACATCCCACATCAGCCAATGTCTTTGGTCCAAGAGGTTGGAAAGCCATAATGGAGTGTACAATCCTCTAATGGAATGGCTCCCCTCATGAAGATATTTTATTTAAATAATTTGGAGCTCCAAATCCTTCCTAACAGAAAAGAAACCTATTCACTGGAAAGAATGAAGTGAGGCACAGATAAAATTCCCAATGGATGTTTGGAGTTTTGGAGACAACAAGTAAATGGACTTTATTGTATTGCATGATAAGATACAAAACAAGAAAATTTTATGGTGGCATTATTTACAAGTCTATAGCATTTTATAAAATGGAAAACCTCATGTGACCATATTGGAAGACAACATTATCCAAATTAAAAAGAATAGGATTAATAAAAAACAATACTCAAGTAATCTTAATTTTAAAAGATGTTTTTTACTAAACAAGTTAATGTTCTGGAAAAATGTTAGAAAAATGCTCTCACTTCTTCCAGAGAAACCTCAACATGCACACCCTTGCCAGAGTCATTCATCTTAAATCTTCCCCCAATTTAACAAGCATTCATCAGTTTACAATCTTCAAATGCATCCATCAATGGCAACACTCACCCATTAGGTTATATATCAGAGGATGGTCCTCCTCTAATAATTGTTGACACTGTAATACCTCTGACAGTCTAGTTTCATTTGATCTGACAATTCCCTTTGATAAAAATAAACTAACTCTTATTAAAGCCATCATATGAGCAACTGGACTTCAACTCCCTGTTGAATTCTCCTCTTGCATTTATTAAAACAGATTGTTTTGTTTCTCAAGCATGCTCCTGCCCCCTTTATTATTCTGGTTGTTGAACCATTTGCTAACTATATAAAATGAAATAAAGATATTAATAGTTTTTTATAATAAATGCCAAATACACTTCAAAAGTTCAACTCTTTGCAGATGACAGACTGCTAGCAGTTGATAACATTGATTTATCTTTAACTCCCATGAAGAATTCACTGAAATGCAATGAAGTGGTATCTGGGTTAAGATTTAATTATAACAAGACAAATGTTTTATTAATTAATTAATTAATTAATTAATTAATTAATTAATAAAGAAATAAATGAGTTATTAAAGGAAAATAGTGAATTTAAATGGGGTAAATAGATCAAATATTTAAGAATTATTTTGATATGTAACTGTAAAGAAATAACAGTTAACTGAAATATTTTGGAAAATAATAGCTTAGTAATGGACAAATGGAATAAGTTACCTTTTCTATGGAAATCAGGTTGACTATGATTAAAATGCTATATATTCTTCAGACAACCTCTTTACCATTCTAAGAAACATGTTAAACATTTAATAGTGTACTCTTTATTTATTTATTTTACATAGGAGCCCTAATAAATCCTAATTAGCTTTGGGATACCACGCCAAAGATTAGATAAATGGTGGAATAGATTTTTTTTTTTATTTTGAAATGTGCTTTATTATCAGTGATATAAAATGTTGCTCTGTGATTAAACTCTGAATATTCAGCTAGATGGAAAATGTTGTCTTTTTGAATAATGATAAATGCATAGCCAAGTAACATAGTAACATTTTAGACAACAATTTAAAATGGCTGTTAAAGAAATATATCTCTAAAAGTCTTAATAAACTAAAAAAGAATCTCCATTTATATGAATAATGTTATAAACTTGTTTAGAAATTGTATTTCTAGATAAACAGACATTTTTTGTATCATTTCCCATAGATTTCATAGAAGACTGTGTGGATATTTTAAATATTTCAAAAATGTTCATTTTTGGAACCAAGTGCTGAATAAGACAAAATTACTGAAAATTGATTTTATAATGGACAAATGACTTAGATATGGATAACTGTCTTATTATGAAGACAAATGGATAGTATATAATATCTAAAACTGAATTAATGTCAAACATAGAAAATAATTCCCAGCTATTATTGACCTATTAAGCATGCTTAAATTGAAATGTGATACAGGGTGATCTTTCCTATCATATCCAAAATATATAAAAGTAAGAAGGTTTATACTTCAGCTGCCCTAGCTTTTAGGGCTATCAATTATCAGACCCATATCTCTAGGTGGGTCTATATTATAAAGCCAAAAGCTCTAAAGAGCAAATACGAGTACATCGACACATAAAGAGCAATGTACGAAAATAGCAAAACACGTATTGAGCAAAAAGCAAAACACCAAACATGTTTCTTTAAACAACAGTGCCATGCAGGTATATGTAAATTAACTAAATAAAACTAAAATAATACACTTTTGCAGGTGGCCAAGCCTCCCTGCACCCCCATGTGGGGGGCTGAACCCCCCATATCCCCCTACTTAAATATACCAGCTATCAGACTGCACTACAGTGGGGAAAATGATATATTTCCTTATCCCCAGGATCACACTGCTGGCCAAACAAATACGTTTGGTGTTCTGATTTTCGCTTAATATGTCTTTCGCTATTTTTGTACATCACTCCTTATGTGTCGATGTACTTGTATTTGCTATTTAGAACTTTCAGTTTTATAATATAGACCCCTCTAGATATGTCTTGACTCCTCTTTCTCGTGCATGTCAGCTTCTTTCTAATCTTCCAGATTCTGAGAGTAAATCTTCTGCCCTTTCCTTGCTTGGGACTTCCTCTTAGGTAGTTCATCATTCTATCAAATGTAGTTATGATGCAGCAGATGCCTCTTCAAGGGCTGCTGATTCTAGTTCTGTTCTGAGGGGATATTCATGGCTTAGGCTTCAACCTTTGCCTGATGATATTAAGCTAAGTTGATGGATGCTCCTCTGTATAATAATCTTTTGTTTGGTGAAGTGGCTGATGGTTTATTTAAGTCTCTTCAGGACAAGGGGAAGGCTTTACAGGAGCTTAAGCATGTCTTTGTTTCTCCTGTGCCTAAGTTTCAGCGAAAATACCCTTCAAAACCAGCCTTTGTTTGTAGGCAATCGCGCCCTCCTTCTAAAGGTAAAAAGGGTAGTAAACGGACTCCTCCTGCTAAGGTCACTCAGACTGCAGGGATTCTTAAGCCTTCCTTTCCTGAGAAACCAAGTGCTTTCTGACTATCCATTTGTCCCCAGCCACATTCCTCTTTCACTTCACCTTTCTCTTTCTCTTCCTATTTGTCTCTGAATCACCCCGAATTCTTGAGTTTTGTCAATCATTCGGCAAGGGTACTGCATGGTCTGGATTTCCTACCCTCCTTTTATGGACATTCCTCAACCTCCAAAGGAACAACTTCCTTTTTTCCCAGTGTTTTTTTAAGACCTCTTGTCTCAGGGTACTATTCAAAAGGTGCCTGTGTCCCAAGGGGGGGAAAGGGTTTTATTCAAGAAGGTTTCTAGTGTCCATCAAAGTAGGTACTTGGAGACCTATTCTAGACCTCTCCCATCTAAACACTTTTCAGAAGGTGCCTTCCTTTTGGATGTTGTCCCTTCAGTCCTCTTTCCCAACCTTTCTGGTGTCTCTGGATCTCAAGGATGCTTATCTCCATATTCCGATCCATGCTCTTTTCAGGAGCTTTTTGCATTTATCTGTTGCTTCCTGAAAGTTTCAGTTCCATGCTTTGCTCTTTGGCCTTTCTACTGCCTCAAGGGTATTCATCAAATGCCTCACTCCTGTGACTGTCTATTGCAGGCTTCAAGGGATCCAAATTTTTCCTTATTTGGATGACCTGCTGATTTAGGCATCTTCTCCAGAGGTCCTTTTGCAAAATCTTCATTTTACCATTTCTCTTCTTCAGAGTCTGGGGTTCACAATAAACTTCAAAAAGTCTTCCATGATTCCTTCTCAGGATCATGTCTTTCTGGGTTGCAAGATTCAAATGGTGCCAATGGTGCATCCCTACCTCCTCCAAAGGCATTAACTCTCATTTATTTCTTTCAGACTCTTCTTCACCTGGCTTCCATTACAGCAAGGGAGTTTCTGAGAGCTCTGGGGGTCATGGCTTTCACCATTCCAATCTTCACATGAGGAAGTCCCAGTGGTTTCTGAAGTCTGTGTTGCTTCAGCATGTGCAACCTCTAGACTTTCCTGTTCCTTTTCTCCCATGTCTCAAGAAAGAACTTCTGTGGTGGATTCAGCAGTTGTCTCTGAATCCAGGGCTTCCTTTTCAACCACTTCTTCCCTCTCAGGATCTGTTCACAGATGCTTCAGATGTGGGATCGGGAGCAACTTTTGGATCCCGAGGGTTCAGGGTGTGTGGTCACCCTGTCAGTGGAAGAAGCACATCAATATCAAAGAGGTGAGAGCTCTTATGCTGGCACTTCAGGACTTCCATCCTCTCTTCTGTCTGGGGCCTCTCAAGGTGTTCACAGACAATACCACAGTTATGTGGTACACCAACAAACATGGAGTACAAAAGCTTACCATCTTTGCCAGCTAGCACTTCTGATATGGAATCTGTCTATCAAGTATCAAGTGTCTCTTCAGGCAGTTTATATTTCTTCAGGTCAGAACATTGTGGCAGATGATCTGAGCAGGTCCTTCACTTAATCCCACAAATAGATGTTTCACAGGGATGTGTTTCTGGACATTGCTCACCAGCGGGTTACTCCTCAAGTAGATCTCTTTGCCTCCCCTCTGAACAAACAACTTCTTCTGCTTTGTGCCAGAGTCCCAGGTCCTCTTGTATGGAAGGTGGATGCCCTCTCATTTTCTTGGAAGGGGATGTTTCTTTATACATTCCTTCCCCTTCCTCTCAATACGAGAGTCCTGTTCAAGATTCAACAGGATGCTCCCAAAATCTTGTTGATGACTCCCTTTAGGCCATGACAGCACTGGTTCCATCTACTTCTGCATCTAGCCAAGGGGAATCACCACAATCTACCTCACAGGATGGAGTTCCTCACACAAGGCAAAGGATCTCTCATTCATCCCCACCTGTCCACACTTCAACTGACACTGTGGGTGAGAGGGTTTTGAGCCCTCATAGACACCTTTTTTTTCTGAGAACGTGCTGCAGGTCCTGCAGGAGGCCAGGAAACCTACTACTTGGAAATTCTACTTGTCTAAATGGAAGAGGTTTTCTATTTAGTGTACTTCTTGTGGCCTGGACCTACTTTCTGTGGACGTTCATTTCATTCTCTCTTATTTGTGTGAGTTGCTCAATGCTAGTTTGGCCTATTCTTCTATTAAGGCCCATTTATCAGCTCTTTCTGCTTGTCTGCCTTTAACTCCCCCATTAGCTTCTACATTTGAGGCTAAGCAATTTTTTAAAGGTGTCCTTAATAGCTGACCTCCCAGGAAGCCTGTTCCTCCTCCCTGGGATCTTAATTTCATTCTGCAAAAATTGACTCAGGCTCCTTTTGAGCCTGCTCTTTCAGCTTCCTTGCAACATTGTTCTTGGAAGACAGTTCTTTTGTTAGCTCTTACTTCTGCCAGATGGGTGTCTGAGTTGCAAGCCCTTATGGCTTGTCCACCTTTTTTTGATATTTTATGATGACAGGGTGTCCATGCATACTAATCCTTCTTTCATGCCTAAGATGGTTAATTAGTTGTCACTTAATCAGTCCATTAATTTGCCTACTTGTTTCCTCTCTCTGCAATCTGACAGTGAGAGGGTACTGTGTACCTTAGATGTGCATAGACAGCTCAGATTTTATTTGGATAAAACTATAGCTATCAGAAAATCTGACCAGTTATTTGTTTCCTTTCATCCTAGGTCTTTAGGTTTGGCTGTTTCCAAGAAAACTGCTTCCACTTGGATTTCAAAGGCCATTTCCTTTTGTTACACTTTTCATGGTGAGAGCCTTCTTTCTTCTCTAAAGGCTCATTCCACTAGAGCTGTGGCTTCTTCTGGTTCTTTTTTAAAAGGCTTAGATGCTAATTCTATTCTTGAAGCTGCTACCTGGACTTCTGTGCATACCTTTGCCAAATATACCAGTTAGATGGTATCTCCAGAGCTAGAGCTGGTTTTGCTCCTGCCTTCTTCATGGCTTTTTAGAGGGTGTTGCTGCTTCTTCCTCCCAAGTTTCTTCTTGAACTTTGACACTGTCTCATTTTGTAAGGAATACTGCAATGGTGAATGTAAGGACATAGTACGGTTGTGTAAACTCTTACCATAATGGTAGATGTCCTTGCCTTCATCACTGCAGTATTCACTCTCTCCTTCCATCCCCCTGGTCTTTTTTCCTTCCTGGATGTGCAGGCTCTCCTTGGTTTTCCTTGGACTGCTGTTCCTACTGGAGCAATCAGTTCTGAAGATGGTACACCTGAACGTCACCTTTATGCTCTAACTTACACAAGGAGTGTGCAGGTGACGTTCAGTGTACCTTAAAACAATGATAGACTTTGGTAAAATAGCCAAATGGTGGGCTTCACAACAGGGAATCCCATTTGTAAGGAATACTGCAGCAGTGAAGGGAAGGACATCTACTATTATGGTAAGATTTTATACAACCGTACTTTACTTACCATCAAGAAGTGAATGAATAAGGTCACATCTGAGTATAACTATTGAATAAAGTTGAATGTTCTGCTACATAAATACTGATTCATGTATCATTTCAATTTTTTTCTATTTCTCTTAACGGAATTTATAAATGATTTTATTAAGTTTGATGCAGACATCTAAGTAAATATTTTTTTTTTTGGTGTCAATATGTTGGTTTATTATATTAACATTTAGTAGAATTTTGCAAAAAAAGAAACCTGGTATTTCTTCAGTATCAGATGTTTCCTATCAGGGACAGCTATTTTAACTTTGGGTAATTTGGGGCTTATTTTATGGGGGAGATGCACAACTTATAATCTTTCTTGTGTTTAATTATAAAGTTTCACAAGGGGAAGTATTTTATATCAGGCAGAGAACCTTATGAGTGAAGTAGTGCTTGTGTTCACACAGTGACAACTTACCCACCACTATTTTCTGTCAGATTAATTTTACTTTAATGGGGTTTCTGACATAATTAATTTTATTTTAATGGGGATTCTGACAGGAATTTTGTGTGCTGCTTATGCATTACTGTTTGGGGGGATTTTAATGTGCGTGAAAGTGTAAGTGTGCTGTTTGTGTTAAATATTTGACAGCATACCTTCCGACCTGTTCTTTCCAATGCTTTTGATCACATCCAAAGCATCCTTCTCAGTCAAAGCATGGACATTTACCATGCTTCTTCTGGTCAAACATTTGTTGTTCCTAGAAAGAAAAAGCAACTTACCAGGGAGCCCTTGCCAACTGTGCAGGATCAGTCTTTGCCCAGCTGATGGTGGCTCAATCTGTACTGGTCAACAGTCATTCCTCAGACCACTCACTTATCTCTCTGACATCCACTGGTGTAGTTCTCCCAGCTTCCACAAACCATGGATCAGCCATATATTCCTTGTTTGCTACAGTGTCCAAGCCATGTCTGGGAGAACTATCTCTTCAGGAGGAAGAAGACATACAGGGGTATGTTGCTGGATGTACCCAAGGGAAGAGATTTCTTGATGGGACAGATATTCCTTCTCCAAGATGATCACTTAAAATACTTGTAAAGAAAAAACAAAAGGTCAAAAGTTGCTCTTCTAAAGACAGGGTATCTATAAGAAAAGATGTTTTTCTTACCTTAGCCAAAAAAAATAATGTTGCAGACCATCAATTATGTTACACAAAATCCAATACCTGTAGCTCAGTTCAGTCAAATTATGGCTGAGGAAAACATATCAAATGATTCTGACATAGAGCGAGACAGATTTTCCTGTCCAGCGGATGCACAAGCCCAGAACTAGATGCTGAGGAAAAGAGCTCCTCACAACTTCCTTTGGAAGACTTTTCCCCCGAAGTTACTGTCATGATGAATGTGGCGTTGCCATGGAAACAAATATATGTTCCCCCTGATTTGAGAAGATATTATGATATGCTGCAAGTGAATATCCTTTATTCTATGCCTATTCCTCATCTAGTGTTAGAAATCCTAGCCTTTTTAGGCTAAACAAGGAAACAAAAAGAGAAGTCTGGAAAAAACAATAAGAAACAAGGATCATTTCCCAAAAAAGGACAGTTTACACCTTCAGAATGACTATGACAGCATCTCCCCCTTTACTTTTTTACCAGTCTCTCAAAAGCTATCCTGGCAACTGCCTCTGTACATTCCCATTTGGCAACAGATTGTGACAAAAGTAATTGTTAAAGGTGGCTCAGAAGGGATACCATTGATACTAGTTGTAAATTCCTCCTTTCTGGGGAGTTCCTTCCCATCCTCTAAATCGAACAGATTTTTTTCCTCGGGTTATTCAGTACTTGCTTACCCTATGAATCATTGAACCAGTGCCATTAAATCAAAGGGGCAAAGGCGTCTATTCCAGAATATTCTTTTTTTTTTGTAACAAATAAAGAGTTTTCTTGGAGACCAGTTCTAGATCTTCCTTTCCAAAATCTGCATGTGGAAGTTCCAAAATTCAAGACTTGACCCTTCAATGTCTGTTACCTTTTATTCCCAAGGGATTCTTTATGGTAATGTTGGACCTAAAAGGTGCATATAATCACATTCCCATAGCTAAGGACATTTTTCTGTTTTTCTGTGTCTGGGTCACACTATCTGTTCTGTGTATTACCCTTTCGATTATCTAATGCTCGAAGGGTGTTTGCAAAGTGTCTAGCACCAGGCATACTTCTTTACAAACTGGGTGTCAATCACATGTTTCCTTATTTGGGCAATTAGTTTATGTTTTCAGAGTTTTCTTCCAGATGTCAAGAGTCCTCATCATGGTTGCATCTCTCCTGATGGCTTTGGAATTGCAGATAAACATTCAGAATTCTTGGGTTCATTATAACTATGATTTTCATAATTCCTTTGCCAGGTTACACATGAAAAAGACTCAATGGTAACTAAAAATACATACTCTGAATTTTTAGATACCAATCTTGGACTTTGTAAAAAAAAGAACTACGCTGCGGGAGGCTACAAATACAAGCAAATGCAGGTCTCCCATTTTCTCCACATCAAAGTCAAACTATAAGTATCGATGCATCAGATCTTGCTTGGGGGGCAGTTTCATTGGGGGTTAATGGTGCATGATCTGTGAGATACTTCAGGCAGAACAAAGTACATAAAATTAAAAGAAATGTTGGCTGTGATCCATACCTTAAAATCTCTTCATCATGTATGGTCCCCAGGAGCTACAGGCAACACCACAGCGATGTGGTACATCAGCAAGCAAGGGGCCAGAAGGTCATACCCTCTATGCAGGCTGTCTATGACTGTTTCAGAGGTAGCTCTTGAATACTCTGTATCCCAACAAGCATCTAACATTCATCAGAGCAAAGTGACACACAAGCTGAGCAGGACCACAACAAACCCTCAGAAATGGAAAATGAATGAGGGATCTTTAGGAAATTATTCAGTTGTGGGTAACACCTAAAGTACATCTGTTTGCATAATTTCAAAACAGATAACTCAACAGATTCTGCCTCAGAACTCCTTGAAAATAGGCCTGGAAAACAGGTCCTTTTTCATTTTCTTGAATGAGAATGTTCATTTATACATTTCTGCCCTTTCCACTGATAGCCATGGTAATTCTGAAAATTCAGAGAGACTCTCCAAAAGTAATTATGGTGACCACCTTTTGGCCAGGCAACACTGGTCCTCCCTTCTTAGGGAAATAGTCAAGGGTAATTACTACAAGTTTCCTAATAAACCAGCTGTACTCAAACAAGACAGATGAAGTTTGATACAGACCATTCTCAATAATTTTCAACTAACTGAGTGGATGATTAAATTCTAATACCTTTTATGCACCTCTTTTTAGAGGACATGCAGCAGGTACTTAGGCAGTCAAGAAAACTTGCTACTAGAAAATATTATATTGGCAAATGGAAGTTATTTTCTACTTGGTGCTTAGCCAATAACCAGGGTCCTATCAGGGATTATATACCACTGGTGCTCAAACATTCATGTGAGTTACTAGTCTCTGGCCTATTGTACTCTGCTGTCTAGGTACATCTTGCAGCCTTTTCAGCATGTCTATCCAAGGACCTCCTCATTTTTCAATGTTTTAATAAAACAGCATCTGAGAGGAGTGTTACACCTTAGACCACCACACTAACAGGCTGGTCCTTCCTAATATCTTAACTTTGTGCTGGAAAAGTTAACCAAATCTCCATTTAAAGCTACACATCAATCATATTTAAGGTTAAATACATGGAAAACTGTTCTTCTCCTTGCTGATATCTGCAAGAAGAGTATCTGAGTTGTAAGCTGTCATGGAGGGGGATCTCTTTCTCATCTTCCGTGCGGTTAGGGTGTCATTAAGAACAAATCCCTCATTCATGCTCAAACTGGTTTTAGAATTTGCCTTAAATCAGGACATCAATCTTCCATTGTTCTATCCTGACCCTCAGAACCATGCAGAAAGGATTCTACATACTCTAGATATGCATGGGCAGCTCATGTGCTATCTTAAGAGAACCAAGTCCTTTAGAAAAGGTGATCAACTATTAGGTCTATGAAAGGACAACCTGTGTCAAAATAGACTATTTCCAGATAGTTGTCCTTGATTATTGCTTTTTGTTATACTCACCATGGTAACAAATTTCAGGTAGTAACAGGGTGCACTCTATGAGGGCCTTGTCTTCTTTGATGGCATATTGGAAAGGGGTGGACTCTAGAAGCATTCTCAATGGGGGTGAACTCTAGAAGCCTTCTAGATACAGCTACATGATCCTCTGTACATACTTTACAAGTCATTACAAACTGGATTCATTCTTTAGATCCAGAACTAGCTTTGCCAGGCCCATATCAGATTCATATCCTTCCATTTCGCAGGTTGGATAAGTTTTGGCAATCAACCCATATAGCCAAGAGACTATTGTAGCAATGGAAATGAGCATCACAGTACAGCTATGTAAGTTGCACTTACCCATAAGAGTAGATGCCCAGTATACTCATTGTTGCAGCAGCCATACTCACTCACTATCCTGTTAGTAGTATAGCTGACATGGAATCAAGTCCATGCAGGCCAGTTACAAGCATTCATAAATAATTGCTAGTAGAGCTCTTTGCTTTCCACCTAAAGGGACAAATTTTCTTCTTCTACCAAAAAACAGTACACAAGTAATTGTATATGGTAAACTTTCCTAAAATATGGCATACAAGTATTGCACCTAGGTGCAACTGATGGTATGTTTTGATCGTATTTCCATTGCTGGGCCGAATAGCTGCAACGGTCGGCGAGTGGGGCCTTGGTACTCCGTTTTTTGGATCTAATGTCTGTTCAAGTGGTTTCTTTTGAGCTGAAGCCCAAAGTGCTTTTTTTTACAGCAGTGGTTGAAAGTCAGATTAAAACAGCAACAGTAACAACATTCAATCTAATCGGCCATTTAGGAGTATGGAGGGCTGTACATCTTTTTAATTCAGTAATTTTTTTAGTTTGAATACAGCAGATGGGACATTTCATTTAGGATACCGTTATTTCTCATTGTAAGGAGCGATGTGTTGACCTGATTTTTCAACTTTGTGGATTATCTAGATGTAAACTATATTGGTAGTTGGCATAATAAATAAAGACAGTTTAACATATAACTTATTTGGCAACTCAGGTGCACGGAGGGGTGCACTTTTTCCACATCTATCATACTTTGGTGTTTAAATGGAGGATGTTATTCTGCATTCAAGGTACTGTCTAGTGCTTTTTATTTTTAGTCCTCCTGTTTTATCAGATGCCAGTTTTTGGCACAAGTTAGATGGGGGCCTAGTTGCTGGCTTTTGACTTTGATTTTGGAGCCCTTTTTTGCTTCTAGTCGAGGGAATGATTCACATCGTTGGACGGTTAATGGACTATATTCTATAACTGTTAAGGACTTTTTTTTTTGTCATTTCAATAAGTGTATTAAATAACTATATTTACCACTGCAGGTGCATTATTGCTAGTTGTGATAGTTTGCATTGTTTCTTATGCTCAAAATACTCATATTGTATGTGGATTACTGTCAGCAACAGAGTATGTTTTGAACTGTTAAAAGTGTTTTTTCAGCAGCGCTATCATGAAGCATTATTGCTTTAGCTGCATATCACCGAACTGATATATTTGTGACTTCTGGTGGTGAAATTGTTTGGGACTTTTGAAATGAACATTATTTATGCTGTAAGGTGTGGTTGTTTATTGGAAATAATTCAGTCATCAGTTTTGAGAGACTGTCAATGAATTGTTTCAGTGGTGCGATTGCTTGGCCCAGTATCTTATCGGTGGAACTATTGTTTTAGCTGAATATTATTAAACAGGATATATATCATATATCTGGGCATTGAGACTGTTTGGGACTTTAAAATTGGACATTATTTCTTGCTTGTTTATAAATTGTGGCAAACAAATGATTGTATTGATATGGTGAACATCTACTGGCCACCATTTGGTTTTTGGATTACAAGTTCGGTGGAACAAATCTCTATGCAGAGACTTTAGCCTTTATGAATGGTGAATTGTCGCCTTGTGTTTTATTTGGTAACATCCACTTCTGTGGTTAAATCAATATTTTCATATTAATTTTCACTGTTTTCATGTTTGGATTTTACTGTGGTTTTACAATGGGGAATGTAGCATAGCGTATATAATGTTATTATGAAGACAGTTTATTCTTCCAATAAGGGTGGGTTTTAAACATTTTGGATCACATCTATTGAAGTATATATGCTAGAGCTATTATAGTTTCTTGTGGGTCTCAAAGTTTTTAGATACAATATCAAACATTACAGGCATTTATAGCTTATATGCTGTGTGGTTATATTGGTGTATTTAAAACCAGGAATGTACATAAATCACATTGTGCATATTGTAATCGTTTTTTGTGCAGATCCGGCATTTAACAGGGGAATGTAACACTGCTTACTAATAAGGTAACGCGGCAAATATATTGATGTTAATTTACATCTTGAAACCTTTCACTAACCATTCTTATTACAGTTCCTTACCTCCTACTTTGCAGCTTACAACTAAATCATCCCAATGTCTAAACTACCTGCCCCAGGACATTTAAAGCTGCTACTCTTTGTTATACTTCTACCTTCTCTAACAGCAGCCTATCTTCTAACCTCCTATGAAGACCCATTATGCCCACAATTGCACTACCCCTCTAAGCATACAGCCGTACCATCTCTTGTTGTCTCCCTAAACCACATAAACATAACATCTAGACTCAGCTACCTATTAGCAAAATATCATAGATTAGCCCACATTAGGTATAACTATCTTAAAACTAAGAAGTCTCCAAACCAATACTGTAAACTCCTAAATCTTAGATGTGTATTACAAGTCCACTCATTAATAGATGGAGACATTCATCCAAACCCAGGCCCAAGGAAAACTTTTACCACCCAACCCCATAGCCCTAATCCCGCTAGTAAACAAACCCCCACCAAACCTCCAAACTCACTCTTTATAGCATATCTCAATATACGTAACATAAATAACAAAGTTGCTCACCTCCATGCTCTCTTGGATGTACACTCATTTGACATCCTATGTCTGACAGAAAGTTGGTTAAAACCTGTAACTCAAGATAATGAAGTCATCCCACCCGGATATAATATCTTAAGACAAGATCGTATAGCCAAGAAGGGAGGGGGGTAGCTATTCTATACAAAGCAGGGTTTCAAGTTACTGCTTATGATTACAAACCATCTCAAGACATTAATGCCAAAATCCTTATTTCTAAATTTCAGCTTAATACTCGTAAATCCATATATATCGTCTGTATTCATCTTCCTCCTGGTAATAACACCAATACCCTGGAAAATATCCTTAGCTGGCTATTAGTGAAGATTGCACAAGAAATTATAGTCCACAGTGACTTTAATATTGACTGGAAGTGTTGTAGCAATGAACAACCTTCTACCCATATTAACCTACATGGTTTTTCTCAAACCATTACCTCCCCAACCAGGATAAACAAACCCAATAAAAAAGAAAGTATCTTAGATTGGATACTCATAAATAACCATCACCAAACATATGAAGTAGGGACCCACCCTGACGATATAAGTGACCACTCACTTACCTATATTATCAGGCATAAGATTGATATACCCTTCCCACCCACATTCAGGACAACTCAGACCAATAAAAACTTAAACCCAGATCTCTTCCAAAGTGAACATAGGTCATGTGATTGGTCACCTATAAAATACCTCCCACTTGAGGAAGCTGTAAAATACTTTAATTCTAAATTCCTAGCCATTCTAGACCACCATACACCAACCTGTTCTATCAAAATTAGGACTAAACCTGCCCCATGGCTTTCAAAAGAAACCAGGCAAAAAGTCTTACTTAGAAATAAATACTGGGCTAAATGGCAAGCTACTAAAAACCTTGTAGATCAACAAAAATTTAGACAGCTGAGAAATGACACAAAAAAAGCTATACTCACAGATAAAAGAAACTTTTACTTACAACTCTGGCAAACTCACCAAAATAAACCACAAAAGTTTAGGGCAAGCATTAATAAACTTCTTCATCCAGGTCACTCCATTACACCAACCCCACAAGGCACACACCATGAGAATCCCAAGCAAACTGCCAGTGCCTTCAATACCCTTTTCACAGAGGCCATTCAAACTCTTGCCAGTCAGCTATCACCTGATAGCTTAACTTTGCTAATCTCAAGTACTAGCCTACCCCATCCATTTCACTTGCAATCAGTCCTAACATCACGCATTCTCACCCTTATCCAAAAACTTAAACAAACTACTCCCTCAGCTGACCAACTACCTGCTGAATATCTGGAAATAGCAGCCAAATCTATAGCCTATCCCATTTCCATCCTGATTAACAGAACAATAATCAAAGGTTACATCCTGACTATCTGGAAAATCTCTCACATTATTCCCCTACATAAAGATGATAACTCTAACGAATTTTCTAACTACCGCCCCATAGCCTTACTTTCCCTTCTGGCAAAAATAATGGAAAAATGCATCCACAGTCAACTACTAGACCACCCAATCCAAAATAACTTACTTTCCAAATGTCAACATGGATTTAGGCCATTCCACATTACTGCCACTGCCCTCTTATCTTTTTCAGACTGCATTAATAAAAACTGTAACAACAACATTCTTTCCTCTGCACTCTTTATCGATCTTTCAAAAGCATTTGATATGCTTAACCACCAGATACTTATAAATATCCTCAAATCCCTTTCACTAGATGCACTGGCTATAAAATTATTCCAATCCTACTTAGATAGACAGCAGGTTGTGCTATGGGATATCAGTCTATCTCCCCATCTCCCCATTACCCTTGGTGTCCCTCAAGGCTCCATATTAGGACCTCTTCTATTCTCAATTTTTATTAACGACCTTCACTCAGTAATTCCTCAAGCTACCTGTATACAATATGCAGATGATTCCACATTAATATGTTCGGCCACTTCTCCATATGAGCTACATTCCCTAACCCAAAAGGTGTTTAATACAGTAGAACAATGGTTTACACAGTGCTGCCTCCTCTTGAACCCCCAAAAAACAAAACTCTTGGTCTTTACTCCTACCCAGAAGTCCTCCCCAGTAGATTTCACAGTCATATCTAATAATGGTAGTCTCATATCTCCTGATCCAACTACCAAACTCCTTGGAATAACAATAAACAACAACCTTAACTTTGACACTCATATTAACAACACAATATAAACTGTAAATAGAAAACTGGGCTCCCTCTATAGGATCAAACCCTTCCTTACTCCAGCAGCCAGAATAACTATTGCCCACACCCATCTAATCTCTACACTCCTCTATGCCTCACCCATTTATACTAATCTGTCAAAAAATAACCTCAACAAACTGGAAAACTCCTGCAATAACATTGCCAGATTTGCCACTGGCAATCCATTTAGAACCCACCACTATTACAATTTAAAGCAGCTAGGATGGCTAGAGCTACAAAATCAGCTACCCTCATTACCGCCTACAAAAATCTTAATACATTACGCTCTTCAAATAAACTACTTGTTTGCATATGTAAATCCATCAACTTGGCCAGAGACTCTCTGTTCTCTAACACTGTTGGGAAAAACTAGAACCTACTTCCCAGTGAACTTGCATCACTGTCCTCAATATCACCTTTCAAATATAATCCCTGGGCTTCCACTGAAAATGGGCACGTTCTGGCCCAGTCGACTTCCCTGGTAATCAAACTGAAAATAAAAATAAAATAAAAATAAAATAAACTGAAATTATGCCTTACAACACACTGGTTATGCCCCTGTATCAACCCTGTCTAACTTCTTTTTTCTATTACTAGCTACTGCTTACCCACCACCTCTCTGTATTAAGTCCAGTTTCTTTGATAACAAAGAGAATTTTAAGTTGTAGATAATGCCAATGTTTGCAGTGATTTCATTCTTATGGTTTGTTATGTGTATGTGATAGGTTTGTGATATAGCTGTGGAATGAGCTGTTATCATTTGTTAGATTATGTATTGTACCAACATTTTTATTAGAATTGTGTTCTTGGAGCTTATCTCCCTGGGCCTCTACTGAAAATGGACATATATCCAGTTAGACTAGCCCGGTCAACAAATGTAAAACAAATAAATAAATAAATTATATGTATATATATATATATATATATATATATATATATATATATATATAAAATACATATATATATATATATATATATATATATATATATATATATATATGTATAGATATATATATGTACACATATATATATATATATATATATATATATATATATATATATATATATGTAGATATATAGCTGTACCAGACATTTGCCAGTGGGGACATGCTGACTATGCACTGGAGCCGTGGCTGATGATACCCATCAGAAACGCACACACACCTGAACAGGAACGCCATAATGAGGCACACGCACAAACACGTAATGTAATAGAGTGTGTTTGGGCTGCTCAAGTCATGGTTCCGGTGCCTGGACACATCTGGTGGAGCCTTGCAGTACTCACCAACTACATGTACCCAAATTGTCATGGTATGTGCTATGCTACATAATATGATCCTGTGAAAACAGCTGCAGCAGGACCAGCATAGGCCTGGGCCAAACAGCCCCCCCACCATTGCTAAGGCCATCACAGGCAGAGCGTGACTCGGAGGAGGAACAACCTGAGCCTACCCCAGTGGGCAGAAGGAGGCATGCCCAGTATGCTTTGGCCTTGGCAAAGAGGCAATGCATAGCACATACACTGGCTCAGTAGGAACTCTGGAAATGATACCTCTCTCTGACTCGCACATATAGTAAAATGGATGCCTAAGTTGACACTACCTGCTTTCAAACATGTACAGGGAGTGTAGTATGTGCATCCGACATAGGTAGCCCTGCAGCACCACCTAAGGCATGATTGCCATGTGTTAAGCAATATAAAGCAGGGCTAAACAGCATTTACCATCATGTAGTATATGCAAACAAAAATCGCACACACCAACTAGCACAACTGTGGTCAATGTTGAGTAATATTGGGCAACGTCCAGCAATGTTGGTGAATATTGAGCAATGTCGGACAAGCCTGGTCTAAGTAGGGCATAGCTGAGCAAAAGCCTACATGCTCATATTTGCTTAACTGGCCCTTAAGCAGTCTGGTCTGCTCAGTATGAAAATATAAAGCAGTGATGGGCCTCAAACCCAGGATACTGTGCACTGTAGTCAAAGTACTGAACCACTAAACCATGACAGTATTGCGGTGGTCAGCTTGTATGAAGGAATGTTGATAAGTCTATGCAAAGTATCTAATGGAAACCCTGCAGGCACAGCATAATCCTTGTCAAGTTATGACACAAAGGTGAGTCCTGCAGTAAGAACAGAACCTAACTTCCAACACACACAGTATAAATGTTAATATTGGTCATGTTCACACACATCAACAGATGTAGTGGACCTCAGATAGCAACATACTGAAAGGTCACACTGGGCATGCTCACACACTTGAATAAATGAGACAAATGTCAGGCAACAAAACATGGAATGGCTGAACTGGGCATGCTCACACACTTAAGCCATGTTTGAGTACAGCAATGGGCCACGCATATCTGGCAGTTGCATGTGTTAACCCAGGAACCTGTCACTATACAGCAATCCACCCTGTGCACACAGTTATATGACAACAGAGACATCTATAATATAGTGGAACCCTGTCATAATCAAATATGTTCTGCAGATACCGAAGTAGTTCATAGAAACTGGTAATGCAAAGACTATAATGACCTGCAAACAGTATCAGCAATAAACATTGTGCATCTTGAACATTAGCATAGGTTCAGAGGTCGATACTAGGCTATCTGCCCTATGGCATGTACAAGCCTAGCCAGTGTGTTTGGCATTCAGAACCCTGTCAGATTACTGCACTGTGTGTGTGAATATTAATTCACACAAGATAGCCCATGTATGTTTAGGCTAGTGTGCCTCTGTCTAGCAGGGACACAGAAGATATCCCAGGGGTAAACATATGATCACCCATACAGTCATCAAGATGTCTGCTGTAGGTGGTCAGTGTGTGGCTCTGCCTATGTGAAACTGGGATTACATTCTGGAGTGAGTGGAGCTTCTGGGATAAGAATCTGTCCCTCCAGCATGTCCTATTAACATCTGTGCTGAGGTATATGTCCCTGGAGTGTGTAGCTCCAAGGGAGTCAGATATCCTGAGGTGAAGCATGTCCAGTAATTCTGGGTTGGGTATATCTGTAAACAACAGGCACACATCATATCCGAGTAGGTGGTAAGTGACTGAGTAGAGCTGGAGTTACTGCATCCAAACTGTGCAGGGCATCTGTGTGAGTCCCTAGATCTGCTTGGTGAGGAACTTCTATGGCCAGTACAGTTGCTGCAGGTGTCGGGTAAGGTACACCCCAAATGTGTCATTGTAACCAAGCATGGATGTGATGAGTATAGGGGCACAATGACCTCACTCGATCTACATGTGAAACCATACGGGATAAGGTGGCCCACATAGAAGGTGTGTCCAACCACTTTGGCAATGTGATTGTCAAAGGTGACAGTACGAACAAGTCATGTCCTCAAACCCCTAACAACTCCTACCGTATGTAATGGAGTACTACCTATGTGGTAATGTGTGGGCATGTTGTTATTCCCAAAGGGGATGACTATGCAACTAATGGCATTTAGCTGTAGGCCATGGCTCAGGCACCAGTCATCCATCTCTGTGAGACCCTGTTTGAGTATGCATGTGGCAGCTGGAGAGTTGATCATGGCACCCAGTTTGCAGTCAAGTGCAAACATGTTCAGCCATATTCCCCCTGTGGTAGCCTGTACATCAGACAAATATATACAGAACAAGAGAGGTTCCAGGACCGAGCCGTGTGGGATACCACGTGTAACTGGTGTATAGTCAGACATGGCACCTGCAATTCTGACCATGTGGGTGCTATCCCTGATCCAGGTATCAATCCATCGTGTGAGATAAGTGTCCACATCAACGCTGGTGAGCCTATGCATAATGGCCCAGTGGGTTGTTGTGTTGAAGGGTTTTGCAAGGTTCAGGTAGGCTGTGTGGACAACCATCCCTATGTCGATGGACCTGTTAGCCGTTGAATGAATACAAACAGGTTCAAGAGGCAAGATCTGCCCACAACAATGCTGAAATGTGTAGGACACAGTGTCTGTAGGTTCCCAATGTCTATGTGTATGAGTCCCATGACAATACGCTCCATAGCTTTGCAGAACAGGCTAGTTAGGCTTATAGGGCAATATTGTCTGTGGTCCATTGTGGCACCAACTCTGTGGAGTGGGACCACTGTCGCTGTACGCCATTCCTTGGGTACATATCCTGTAGTAACTCCGATACTGAACAGTGATGTAATGTGAGGGTTACGTCTGTCATGAAGCTCATGTAAGATGCAGGCTGGGACACCGTCTGGTAACATTGATACTGTGATGTATGCTTTGGGGAGGGCAGCACTCACATGTTACTGTGTGATGTCAGGGAGGTTATACTCTGTTGGGATGGATAGTTGCTCCTTAGGGGGGATGGGGGGGCATCTGCACTCAACCTGTTTGCCAGGATGTTGGCAATGCCAGTGGGTTCAGGATAAGTTTAGTCAGTATGTAGTAACTCACAGCATATCAGTGAGTGTCCACCCAGGTTCCTGACATAACTGAAGAAGGCTGCATGATAGTCCTACATGTCTGGTGCAATTGTCTGGTAGAAGCGTCCCTTAGAAAAGTTCATGAGTGATCGTAGCTGTCTGCTAGTACAGATCACAGATGCCTTCCCAGTCTGGGATTGTGCTCTATCATGTAGTAGCTTCCTCCTGATGTTGTACAACTTATTAATGGCTGGGGTCTACCAGACAGGTCCCCTGCCATTGGAGTAGTGAGTCCTGTTGTTAATTGGGATAGCACAATCCATGCAGTCCACTAGGTGTCCATAGAATGTGTATGTAAAGAATTCAGCAGTGTGAGCCGTATTTGCCACTGTCTCAGGGTCTCTGAAGGATACCACCTTGCTTTGGTGAAGTGAGACGTTGGCTCATGAGAAGTTCACCAAGATTACCCAGGATGGGTGTGTGGAGGGTATATGTATGTCCAGTGAGATACATGTATGTTCTGACCTTACCAATGAGGGGTATATCACTGGTGTGGAACATAGAGTCTCCATGTTGGTGATGATCAGGTCCAATATGTATTCCCTCTTGTGGCTGTGCTGACTGGTTGTCCCATAGCATATGAGTCTACAAATTGTAGTGACTGTTGGGTGAGGGTGTTGTGGCTTGAGTAGTATCCCCAGTCAATATTTGTGTATATGAAGTCACACAATATAATGGTGTTTGTGGAGACCTTCATATTCTCTATAGTTCCCATGAAAGCCGAGTGTGGTTCCTGAGTTTGGGAGGGTGGTCTGTAGCAGGCAACAAACTGAAAGGCAGTTTTATATGTATGGTCTGTGATGCTTTGTGCAGTGCTACTAACCCAGAGGTGTGTGTATCTGTGATGTATATGGATACTCCCCCTAGTTGTGTTGTCTGTTCTAGGTCTTGTTGTCAGAAAGCATGGTATGAAACATAACCTGGTAGTGCTGGTGTGCATAAGCGAGCCTGAACCAGACATCTGTTAGTGCACAGATATCGCTATCCTCCATACTGAGGAGAGTCCTGAGTGGCCGCAATATGAGGGTAACACATCTGGTGTTGAGCAGCATTACCCTTAGTTTCATTTACCTTGTAATGTCTATGGAGGTGGGTTTGTCTTTTGAGCCCTGCTTAAAAAAGGGACTATGGTGGTAGCAAGAGCCTTAGCCAGCATTCGAAAGTCCAAGGGTGACAGGTGCAAGCTGTCCATAGTGAAGCTACGTGGCATGTTGAGCATGTCACCATAGGCTGACAGACACTGTATCCCCTATGAATGAAACAAATTTGTTAGGCAACTGTTAAACATGATATGTGTGTCTGTATACTGTGACATCATAATTGGTGGGTGTAAGATGCTAGACAAGGTCAGGGTCATACTGGCCTGGGCTACATGATCAGAGCGTTCCTCCATTTATCATGTCATGTGGTCCAGGGAGTAACATCTGAGGTTTTACACACCAGCATGAACAATGATGGTGCCAGTCCTGTACTTGCTTTGGAGTGACCTGACTGCCTGTGTTATGCGGTAGATCCTGGCTCCCGACAGACAGCCCAAAGTGATTTTTCCCATTTTAGGGCTGGTGAGTGGTACGTCAGTGTGTCTGACAATAAGTGCGCCTATTACAAGTGTATTAGGTGTGTTGTTTAGCCCGAAGGGCAGTGCCTGTGTGTCACACTGACATTGTGAACTATGTGATATGTGGGTATTGTAGTGGGGTAGCAGTTGTGTGTGTGTCTGCTTTGGAGGTCTGTGCTGCTTAGGCAGAGTACATTTACATCATCCGAGTATGTCTATGTGTGATAATGTGGTTTGAGTGCTGTTGCTAGAGGATATGTGAGACTGATATGTGGTGTGTGTGGTTACCTTCACCACCTGATAGACTGTGCCAGTCATGGGTTGAGAGAGTTCAGCACCCTGTATGTCTATATAGGTGCATCTCACACATATATCTGAGTTTGTCGGGAGGGGGAGAGTGTTGTCTGTGTACATGAGGCAGATGTGACATTGTGTCAATGTCACAATATCCACCAGCTGGACTGGAGAGTACACACGAAACCGACCCCTGGACATGCCAGGATATTATGATGACATACTCTGTAGCCTGATCGCAAAGGATCAGTAGGGTGTTAAGCGTGTAAAAGAGTATAACCGGGATTAGTGCTCATGTTTGTTGGTGTTTTGTAAAGAGTAGCTGAGAAGGAGTTCAGACTGAATCATGACACCTCCTTCAGCTATGTCATAAATAGCAATGTACACCCATATATGTCTTGAGTCAGGGCCAACTGTACCTGACTGACAATGCCGACATCCTGACAGACAGGCCCATATGTACATACCCACCTCCCACTGACAATAGTCCATATCATCATACTAGGAGATATCACATGTAGAATGGATGAGCAGCTACCCCCACTGCCAAAAGCATGGCAGCAAGTGGAATACATTGATTCCCAATATGTGTCATGCACAAACTACAGAACAAACAGATCCTGCACCTGAACAGTCAGCTGAGCCTCAACCCCTGCACAGGATGTGGAACTGTTGAATGTGTCACAGCTACATATGGCACTCCCCACAAGTGTTGGTGCACAACACACCATGGGAAGTCAAGTCCAGTATGCCTATGAAGTCTGATCTGCAAGGTCATGGAGTCCATCATGGTTGCAGTCATAAACAGAGCTAGTGGAAGCCGACATACACACACCCCTACCAACTGTAGTATGTTCATGTGTGGATCATGGTTCCCAAACATGCTAGACTGTTTGCAAGGCAGCCACCCAGGACATACATCAATGAACACATCTACACATGTGTCACATAGACTTTGAATAGCCCTTTAACATCCCAGACACATGTAGTATCCACAAAACCAACAAGCTGTGCATAAATATGTGTTGACATATGACAGAATGTCAATGTGTCCAAAGATAGATCACACAAGGTAAGGATTATGAGGTCTTGTTCAAGCTGTTGACACCTGCTGACCCACATGGACCATTCCTGGAATGGCATAAAACAAATTGTACACACATCACCATTTCCAGTCTGATGATGTCACCATCCTATAAATACAGCAGATGAAGGGAAACCAGCAAGTAAAGCAAATAGCGTGCCATGTTAATGTGTCTCTCTCTAGTATCATGACATAGGTAGGGCTTTGAATCCTGCAAACCGTGAGTGTGTGTGTGGCGGGTGGTGTATGTGTGCAGTTTCCTTTGAGAGGTGTTCCCTTTTTGGAGACTGGGAAAACTCACTAAAAGAGGTACGTTCCTCTTTGGAAAATCTGATGATGTCACCATCCTACAAATACAGCAGGAGAAGGGAAACCAGCCAGTAAAGCGAATAGCGTGCCATGTTAATGCGTCTCTGTTAATGCATCTCTCTCTAGTATCATAACATAGTTAGGTAGGGTTGTGAATCCTGCAAACTGTGTGTGTGTGTGTGTGTGTGTGTGTGTGTGTGTGTGTGTGTGTGTGTGTGTGTATGTATGCAATTGTGTTTAAAGGAGACTGGGAAAACACACTAAAAGAGGTACATTCCTCTTTGGAAAGACTGATGATGTCACCATCCTACAAATACATCTGGAGAAAAGAAACCACCCAGTAAAGCAAATAGCGCACCATGTTAAAGCATCGCTCTCTAGTATCATAACATAGTTAGGTAGGGTTTTGAATCCTGCAAATGCTGACTGTGTGTGTGTCGCAGTTGGTCAATGCAGTGTGGATTTTGCTCTTACTATGGTATGACATATTATGATTACAACAGTAAGTGCATTGCACACATCAGGTATCTATGTGGCAAATATATATGTGTACATGTCCCCTCAATCAGTACATAGGTGTGATGCCTGCATACTACATGAATACATTTGTTTCCACTGACAGGTTGTGCCGCTGCTTCTCAGATCGTAGGTCACATATGTATGTATGTGACAAGGCCATCCAATGTCATGTTCTGTGGCCAAGGTAATCTGTGGCACACACACCCATGACAGTCACTTAAGAGTAGTGTGAGTGAGGGTACATGCCTGGGGTATATGTCAGACATGTTCATACACAACAGAGACTGCCAATAATGGACAGTCTTTATAGGTGTACAACTGCCTTGTGGATATGCATTCAGGCCTCTAATGTCTTATGTGATACACCTTGGGACTCCACAATACCTATGGATATGTGGATACCAAGGGACACATGACATAAAATGAGGCTGTATGTACACATTGGTACCCAACATACATGTTGAGGGCTACCACCTGTGTGGTACTGACGGGATAGTATGTATAGTACATGAGGATGACTATGCCATAGTCAGCTTACTGCTATACAGCATGTATCAGAAAACAGGTAGCTAGCTGTCTGTATGATACCCTTGTGTAGGATATGCATCCCATCCAGGGAATGCATTGTAGGCCAATGCATGCATTTCCAGATTTGGATGGGCACATCCCTAGTGTGTCTGCATGTACCTAAGGGGGCTATATGCCAAACAGGTGTGGTAACAGGAATGGGTGGTGGTCATTACCACTGGTTAGTGTTATAGTGTAGCACCAGAAGGATCCAGTTGTTACTGAGTTCCCTACGACTGTGTGTCATTTGTCAGGACATCATCCAATGATTGCTTATAGTCATGCTGTTGAGGTTGTGTATACTACCAGAATGCAAATCATTGACAGATATTAACAGTAACACCCACAGCATAGTGTCAACCCATGTCATACACACGTCTACCCATGTTAGTACATAACTGTAGTAGAATGCATACTGGCCATTGAAAGATACTATGAGATGTTAACAATGTGTATGACAGGGTATGTCACACGTCCCATGTGTCCACTATGCACGTACATGCAGACAGTGTGCACCCACCATGTTCACAGCTGTACACTTGCTAAACTGTACTGCACACATCAGACATGTACTGTCCACTCACTAACACATGCTGGCAATACATTACATTTCAGCCAGGGGGCACATGGGTGGACAATACATACTCAGACCTAACAGATATACCTACAAGGATGTTGTTACACTTCCTTGTTGACAACTTGCTATTATTGCTACACTGCTATAGTGTCACCCTGTGTATCAGCACCATGTTAGCCTGTTCCTCCATCAATGTTGCAGATGACAGGATGCGGCACAGGTATCATCATATGCACAGGGTGTTTTGTTGTTTGCCAGAGCCTGACATTGACCCATCCAATAGACATGTGTGTGTGTGTGTGTGTGTGTGTGTGTGTGTGTGTGTGTGTGTGTGTGTGTGTGTGTCTGTGTGTGTGAGGGACAACAGTACAGCATGGGCCAATGTTGATGTAATGTGTGTGTGTATATGTGTGAGCCCTAGTTGTTTGGTTAATGTGTGTGTGTCTGCATGCACACAGCTCCACCATGTGGCTGCCATATACAGTAGTTTGTGGGACAGCCACAGACTGTACCTGCCAGGCTATACAGATCACTGACTCCGGCCATGGACACAGTACCAGTGCCTGGCAGGGGGTGCTATGAACAGTATCGGGTACCAACCCTGACTGGGTATTGTCATCAGAGGCAGAGGTATGACGACTTGACCCATGTCCCCACTGGGACTGGCCAGAGCCACATGCACATGGTCTACAAGGACGGTCAATGGACAGGCCAGCCCTAGCATTGCTGGGGTTGGTACTGCCACTACGGGAGCAGCTGTGAACTGTGGGCCATCCGCGACCACTGCCAGCTGTTGCTGTTGCTGGCATGCATCCGCATCGACGTAGCAACCGTCCCACACGGTCCTGTCTCATGGAAGATATGTTGTGGAGGTCATCTAATGTCTCCACCCAATGTCTATCAATGACCTCGGTGTAAGTCTGGATGGCACCGGCAAAGTCACGGATGCTGTCATTGATAGCGGTGTAATGTGCCTTCTGCACCCTAAGTCGCTGCCTGGTGTACCGTTCCATACATGCCTGAGCCTGCATTACAGCCCGGAACATACTGGATGTCGTAAGACCTGCGAGTGCACGCCTGCCAGGAGCAATATGACCAGCGGTGCTCCCCCAAGAACCCCATGGACCTCCACCTATGTGGTACCATTCCAGGAATATGGCTATGGCTGCTGTGAGGGGATGCAAGTGCCATGGGTACCACACTCTCCTGGTTAATGCCAACTGTATACTGTCCCTCGCATATGGTCATTGGTGGTGAGGGATGTATTGACAGTATGAGTGTGTGCATAGATGGGGTTGAATGCTGTGTACTGTCGATTGGCGGACCAACGACAGACCCTGTCAAACCTTCCTGTGCCAAAATACATGTCTCATCATCACCACTATTGGTGGCAGTGGCTTCAGGTTGCCTGCTGCTTTCGCCAACCCTTAACTCAGCACCTGTGACAGGAAGACAGGAAACACACTTTATGGTCTGCACATGCACACATGCACACATGCACACATGAACACATGAGCACATGCACAAATGCACACATGCACACATGCACACATGAACACATGCACACAAGCACACATGCATGCATGAACACATGCACACGTGAACACTAACGCACTCCTCACTACAGCACATACACACCCATACCAGCAATCCAACACATACTCTATAGTGGGTGAAGGTGGGTGTCAGTATCACAAGGTAAACAGTCACAACACATGTGTCAGCATGCAGAATATGTGTTGCACAAGACCATGCAGTGCAAGTGTAGACGCCCCTATTAAATGGCAGTATACATGGCTTTGATGCAACTGTGTAGTTGTTCAGTGATTGGCTACACCCTGGAACACAATGTGTACATGGAGACAACATTGCTGTGCAGGTATTATCAGCTCTGCAATGCCCTGTGCACTATCACTCACAAGTATACATGCCATGGCTGAATATGTTATCTGTGTGACACATAGATATCCATGTCTGAGTACAGTGTCTGTGTCGATAGCAGATAATAGTGGGCATAGGTGCAGCACATGCATGCTATGTACACACATGGGATGTGTGGTGCATGTTGACCTGAAGGAATCCCAGTGCTCGACATGGCCAGTGTACAGTGGTTATGGTGAGTGTGGGACATATTGCAGATATGACGGTGCCAGACATGGCATGGCATGCTACACGACTGCAACATTGAACACCATACATACCCAATGTGTGTCAAGTGACCTATACACCCACTAGCATTCCAGGACATATATGTGACACTTTGTTTGGATGGTGACTGCTGTGCATATTGTGTATAGGTGCATATGTTTGCACACACACAACATTGTGGTGCAAAGCAATGACTGCTATGAGTAGTACTGTGGTCACTGTAAATGGATGGGGTGTAGTACCCTGTGCCATCATCAACATGCATCTTGTGGTCACTCACAGCTACTAATGTGTGCAAGACCACCACCTAGCATGCTGTACCTGAACTGCAGTGCCGTGGCTACATTCACAATTACACAGCCACCTTGTACATGGGAGTGTGAGGTGCCCAATAGGGAGCATTGCCTAACATGACTGTGTTATGTGTTGCAGAGTGTTGCACAGCCCCATGATAGGCCTCTAACCCTGAGGTACATCATGTGTGTGTGCATGACATGTGGGATACTGAAGTGTGACCTTACAGCGGGTGTGTGGTAATGCCAAATGTAGCATATTTTCATGTACTGCGTATGATAAACGTGTTCTGTTGTGTACAGATGTAGCAACTATGCATATCCAATATGCAGTACAGTGTTGCCACAATTGTGTCTGCTGCACTATGCATTGCATGTGATTGAGGCAGCTACTGACTTTACTGAGATGATTGATGTCTTACAGCAAACATGCACAGCATGCATTATGCATAGGTATGTTACATGTACATGGCCTACACCTCACCTATGACATGCACATTTCATTACCAATATTAAAGTGTTAACACACTCACCAGCATGTATTGTCTGCCCTGCTGTCACACCAGAGGGACCTACAAGAATATGACACAGTTTGTCAGTGGTCACAACTGTGGCATTGCTACTGTGAGTGTGCTAAATGACAGTGGAACAACAGTCAACAGTCACAGGTGTACGGATACTATTCCAAATATCAGTATTGCACACGTTAGGCAGCACAACTGCTAAACACACAGTACACATCTCACATATGCATATTCTAACAATACAGGTAATGGTAGTCTACAGCTAGGGGTTATTACCTGCATGCTCCATGTCATCCTGCTGGGTGGCTCCAGCCTCCATGATGACACATGTCTGATGCTGTTGCTGCTGTAGGCCAGGAGCCACCATGCTTAGGAGCAGCTCCTCCACTCTGGTGAGGGGGGGGTGTTTGGCCACCCCACCACCTGTTGCAAGCTGTTGCCTATTGATATCAGATGCACGCCGCCGGACATGTCTAATTAAATCACTGCAGTGATGGTGTACCTGCTCATATGTCTGGTTATGCATGCCTATGTCATTTACCCGACGAACAAGGTCTTGCCACAGTGCAGTACATTCATGCTGGTGTTGGCTGGCCCTGGAAAAAAGCAGGTTATAGTGCTGCACCAGGCTGTTCAGAATTTCCTGCTCCTCCACAGCTGAATACGATGGATTACGTTGATGAGCCATAACCCTGGAAGACAATTAAATGATATGTGTGAGCATGTCATGTGGCACACTTAACATTATGAAGTACAGATATCACTTAACTGCCATATATAGCATCTATCTGTCTATCAGAGGATACACACATTCAATATCACATATCAGTGCTCAGCCCACAACTGGCTGACAGTGCCTGCCAAACTCCATATAACAAACCAGTATACACCAGTAGTCGGCACACTGTTTGGGATACAATGCACAACCTCACCCCGGGGGTATATATCAAGCTAATGCATGAAGAAATATGTCATCCAATGCAATGAATGTCATGTGCATTTACAGTATTACCCGTAAACCACCCTAGTCTTTGATGCCATACCCCTACCTAACATATGTGCACGGTTGTTAATATAGCTGGCATACTGCTGTAACAGAGAATACATGTTGCTAAGTACACACACATACCCTGTAACACACGTGATTGCGGGCATGGTACAGGCATCATTACACACACATCAGACATACATACAACACACAGATGTATGCCAACACAGATGAGCATTACCTGTGTACCCTATTGTACTGTGTGCCCCTACTTACAGATACCTATGCCTGTGGTATGTAATCCGTGCAGACTACAGGAAACACACAAGACAGTGTTACCAGGGACTGTGAACATACACCATACTGTGCTGTTTAGGCCTACAGCTTCAGGTAGTACAACAGTTCATATGTGAGCTGGAGTCACCAGCAGTACCGCTTACTGAGCATACATGTATTGCTTCAGCCTACAATGGGACACCACAGTCATACACAAGGAACAACATATGCCATCCTACTACGTCTGCATCCCAATAACTGACACATATTTCTCTGGCCTCACACCTAGGACACAAACTACCATGACAGACACAACCTCACACTAAGCTATCACACCTTTACAAACCTTGCACACAGTCACTGTCACACTCATTCCACCTCACATAGCAGGTATTGCACTGAGTACATGTGTGTGTGCATTGTGTCATAGGTATGTAATACGCTATTGGCCCTAGGGCCTAGAGCAGCCTAGCCATATGCTACCCTGGCCTTTGACACACATGTAATGTGATTTCACTTGCTCCTGTCAACCAGATACACAGAGGTGACTCCAGGGCATATTACCTATCTCCAAAACAATCATCAGGGATATGTATAACATCTGCTAATGAGGAGCCTTGTTTGTTCATGCTGGGTGGTTTAGTCCAGAGTATGGCATATTTGTGGATAGGAACCTGTACCTCAAGCATGTGCTATTTAGTGATGTGACAAGGATTAGGGCCCTAGGTCATGTAGCCCGGAGGGATTGTGAGGTTTTGACATGGTGGTTGTCCGACTGCTATGGGTGTGACATACCTCTGTATGTCTGTCAGTGGTAACCCCTGGGTGGGCGCTATGCAACGCACTCTAGCTGTGGTTTTGTGAGTCAGTCTGCATAGGGCATGTGTTTGAGGGCAGTATTACTCTTTGTTTGGTATGTCTGTGGCCTTTCCACTTGCTGTAGTTGTCATGTGAGGTACATACCACATGGGGCATTGTGATGAGTAGAGGGGAACACCGACCTATATTTCCCTAGATGACACACCTTTTGTGATGACACGCACCGTAATGAGACAGATTACATGACTACTGTGGCACTGTGATTATCAAAGGGGAGCCTACTGTCCACCTGTGTCCCGTGTACCCTTCTGACACCTTCAGTGTTAGGCAGGCTGCCAACTATGTGGCAGTTATTGCGTAAGGTGTTTTGGAATGGGGTATGGCACTGTAGTATCAACACTGGTGTTCAGTCCATGCCTTGGACAACAGGAACCTGTTGCAGTACATATGACCCCGTGTCTCTCCCCTCTCTCTCTCTCTCTATATATATATGTGATGGCCTCTGCACCAATTGGTGCCCACCATTTAGTAATTGCATGCAGCCTGCTGTGTGGTAATTGCAGTTCTCACTGTGATTTCAGGACACTGCTATAAAATGATAGGTTAGGTAGGCGTAGCCCTTTCAGTTTTGTAAGGTGGGGACCATGCTTGTTTGCTGTGGACAGTGTTGCCTCAGTCAGAAGGTTGGTATATGTCTCATATTTGAAGCTGGGTTGTAGCCAGTGAAATGCATGTTGTACTGAAACCTGACTGTTGCTTCTTCCAGTACACTCTTCTCAGTGTGTAGGTTTACTCACACCTCCTAATGCTAACACTGCATACATGGGAGTATGTACTTTCTTTTCGAATTAGAGAATTAACTGGCATACAACAGTAGTTATTGCAATGTATTCCTATGGCTTTCCTATTTTCCCTTTACATTCACTCATTTTAATGGATGTTATATTTCTTTCAGCACCAAGTTATTGTATATCTCCTGTGGCTTAGTGGTACGTCATGCAGACTAGGGAGTCCAAGGTGTGGGGTTTGAGACTGACAAGGGTAATTTATTTTGTTGCTGAGCAGTACAAGGGCCCTGTCATACAGCGTGACTAAGGCACTTTTAAGCAGTTGTAAGCAGGTTTGCGCAGGTTTGCGAGATGCTTAGCGATGCTAAGCGAAGCTTAGCTTAGCTTATTTTATGTTAGCAATACTAAGCTAAGCTTGGTGTAGCTTATCATATCTTAGCAATGCTAAGCTAAGCGCACACATGCGCACACTGGTGTAAACCCACATACTACTGTTTACAAGTGCTCACTCCAGCTAACCCCTGCACTCCTTTCTTTGACAGAAAAGTAAATGGGGAGATAGGAATGTGGTGATAAAGGGTGCACAAAAAGGGGAAGACAGTAGGGGAACCAGCTCGGGATGTACAGGATGGGTGTGGAGAAGGTCCATAGCTGCCCATTTCTTTACCAGCAACAGGTGTGCATATGCAATACATTAGCAGGGATATTTGAAACCTTCCACCCCTGAGAGAGGGGTGAGGACAACTATGTTGTACTACCAATTATGAATATCAGGCACATGCACTGTTTGTGAACTGCTATACTGTCATTAGTACGTTACTCACTTCTGAACAGTTTGTGGTTTGTTTGTGTTGACATTAGCACAGTCTGCTCAGGACAACTGGACGTATTTCACTATTGTGTATTCCTACCTTCACCCTTGGTTGTGCCTGACTACACGGATATATAGTACCTTTGGGTAGGGGTGCAGAACTGCAGAGTGCATTATTTATTGTGTGATGTTTATCTTGCTGAACATGCAGAGTTGCTGTGTACCTGTAAGTCTATAAAGGCTAGTAATCTGTCTGAGTAGCTCCCACCTGTGGACTTATCCAGATGGTTGACAGAGGTTAGCCTAGTATTCATTGGCTGTGCACCACACCAGTCTTTTCAACACCTGAACAATGGCATTGTCACAGGTGGTTGCTATCAGTACATGGCTACATCCTTTGATATTTCTGTGTTGTACTCCCACATAAGGGCATGCTTGTGGAATTCATTCTACAGCTATTCGCAGAGTGTGTAACAGCAGACAGGCTGATATGCCTGTGTGTTTCTGACTCTTCCAGGCCTCGGATACTCTCAGGTATATATTTGAACAGCCTCAGGGAAAGGTACATATCAGTGGGATACACCTGTGATATATTTCAGATATTTTGCAGTTGCAACTTTGGGGGATTCTGAGCATATGTATTACTACACCTTTTCTGACGTGCAAGCAGTGTCTGCTCTCACTTATTGACATTTATCATTAAGTGGGATTCCCCACCTTTCTGCCTATTGTTACTACATTTCACAGGGAGTTTGAGGGGCACAGCTAACATTTGTTTGCAAATCAGGGACATCCCTGTAAACCAGTCACAGTTGGGAGGTCTGTCCTCTGACCTTTTCAAATGTGCCAGTGTTTATCCTGCTCTGATACTGTGTGGGGTTTGTAAGGTGCTACTGTAACATTATTCCCTACTTGCATGGCTGGTTCTCTTTTCACAGTCATGTCATGCAATTTCACAACACTTGCTGATTAAGGGCCACAGAACATGATTTGTGTTATGCCATTCCTATTCTCCCTTTACATTCACTCATTGCAATGCATGATATATTTCTTTCAGCACCCAGTTATTGTATATCTGCTGTGGTGTAGTGGTATTTCATGCAGACTGGTGAGCCCCAGGTCTCGGGTTCGAGACTGACAGGTGTATTTTATTTTGCTGCTGAGCAATACAAGGGCCCTGTCATACAGAGTGACTAAGGCACTATTAAGCAGTTGTAAGCGGGTTTGCGTGAGTTTGCATGATGCTTAGCGATGCTTAGCTAAGTGCACATAAGCTCACACTCTTGCACCCCCGCTAACTACTGCTTAAAAGTGCTTACTCCCGCTATTCCCAGTGCTAATTTCTTTGAAAGAAAAGAAAATGGGGAGATAGGAAAGTGATGAAAAAAGGGGCACAAAGAGGGAAAGACAGTAGGGAAACCAGCTGGGATGTGCAGGAAGGGTGTAGGGAAGGCCCATAGCTGCCCATTTCATTACCAGCAACAGCTGTGCATATATTTGCAATTTGGTGTGAAATTTGCAACCTTACACCCCTGAGAGAGGGGTGAGGACAACAAAGTCTGTTGTACTGCCAATTATAATTATAAGTTTACATGTCCAGCAGCCATGTGTGCAAAATGGGCAGCTATGTATGGGGTGTAATTTTTTTGTGGGAACAGATTGCCCTTTTTTTATTTTTTTTAGGTGAGAGTGGAATGTGAGGTAGAGGAAGTAGGTATATTTGGGGAGGTAGGTTGGGGAGGTAAACAGACAAGACAAACAAGACGCATACAGGGGCGGAATTTGACACATGGGGTGGGTGAACACAATTGATGGGGAAGGTTGTTTGGAAATCGCAAGCCCATGAGCCCACAGATGGTAACAGTAGAACTGAGATCCCCACCCATGGGCAGTCACCACTACACCTTCACAGCCCCGAAGGTGGCTGTGCTGGGGGCTGAGTAGGATGGGCAGGCTCACCAGAGAGACACGCCACTCTCGCCTCAAGCTGGCGTAGGGGATCAGCGACTGAATGCTGGATCTCCCTACGCACCACAGCCCAGACCCTACGAAGGGTGACAGGTGACCCTTCTCCGCCCATGCTTGCATGGGGGGAACGAGCCCCATCCCCTGCAGTGCTTCCACCCAAAGGTGGCACAGGACCAATGAAGGAGGGGAGCCCGGGCTGGGCACCAGCCTGCTGGTGCCAGGTGCACTCACAGGCTGAGGTGGGACAGGTGGGTCCACTGGGACCGCCTTCCCATATGTTCTGTGATTAGGTGTGTTTAATTACAACATAAGCAGAACAGCATTCCAGATTAGTTGTAACAGCATGCAATAATATTCCCATTAGCACAACACACCAAGAGTACAACAGTTGAACAGCAAGCATAACTCATGCATATATTGAACCACAGTCGTTATTCCCACAGCATGCAGGGATGTTTGGTAGCAACAGGCCACCATGACTGTGGTGTTTAAACAGGGCACATGCATCAACATGAATGCAAATATTTATAGAACAATAGGACATATGTCCCAACAAATATTTAAGATTATACATACCCACTGAGGTGTGGAATTGCATGGTTTATGCACATACAGTAGGGTGTAGAAAAAACCTCGGTTAACATCTTATAATGACCTTTTAGTCTAGACTACATTCCTAGTGACTGCAAGTGTATATCCCCTACCTGTATTATTACACTTGCCACCATACATTAGATTGTGTCATGGGTTTGGCTAGTTCAATATATGCCTGACCTATATCTGACATGCTAACTGTCCAGGATGCAGATGTTACTGCTACATATTTCTTGATTGCATTTATATTTCTTTATCTACATATCTGGTATGTTTTCACATGACATTTTCACTTTGATTTGTACAGAACCCTGCATTTCTTGACACACACACACATTTCTGATGAATAATTACATGCTACACGTCTGCCAAGTTTACTTATTCATGCCAGCCAGTAACTGACTATTGTGGACTGTATATATGTTTCACAGCTACTAGCACTTCCATCACCCACTTTATATGGGACTGCATAACTCTGGGTTGCCAGCACATTTTCAAACAATACTGTTTGTATAATGCAAGGGTACAACAACATTTCAGACTCTGTGACATAGACACACTCTGGGTTTTAGACCTTTATTAATGACATTGCACACTTTTCCACAGGCTCACTCCTTTATTTGTTTTAACGGTGTTTATGGCAGACATGTTCAAGACATATTATACCTTTATTAATAGGCTAGAACAATCTTTTTTCAGGCTCACTCACTTATGTTATATGACAGTGCCTGCAAAGATATTATTCCAGACAAATGTTACCGTTCTTAATGGGTTACTACACTCTTTTTCTGCCTCTCTGACATTTTTATCTGACAGTACATGCAGAGGACTTATTCAGGCAATTCTATGGCTGTTTTATTGGACTACAACACTTTCTTTCATGCTCTCTCCCATATTTTATATAACAATACATGCAGAATAATCACTAACCTGCCTGGTGGCACAGCCTTAGCAGCCTATCAGCATAGGCTTGCTGATTCGTAGCACTGTCACCTGCAGCTGTAAAGTAAATGAAGGGATATTGAGACATACCTATCCATTATACATACTCCATTATCAATTCTTACATACTGCATTCCATGGCTACATACTCAGTTGTGGGGCATTCTGCATCCCATGGGCCTCCTGTATCCACTGGTTCAGGTGGTCCTGCTTTCATCTCTTCAGGTCTGCATGGTGGTGACAGACCTGCTCACCAGTCCAAGGAACACCTGTGGCACTGGTGAGGTCACAAGCTAATCGGTTCCAAGCCTCTGCCTTGTACTCCATCCCTTGGAACTGGCCCTGCAGGAGTCTTGACTCTTGATGGTGGACAAGGAGCCAAACCATGTATTTTGACTCCTCGATGCCCCAGCGTTGTGCTCAGAAGCATGAACCCTCTCCTGCACCTGCCATTCTGACAGCAAATGTGAGCTACAATCAGTTATGGCGAGTATTCCCACCTATGGGGCTTAAATATGCCGCATTTCCTGCACTTTTTTGTGATTGGCCATTTTTGAGAATTCTAAGCTGACTGCAGACCTGCTTAGTAACGGTTAATCTACCATTTCTGAGTATATGTATGCTAAATAGTGGCTGTTTCTCCTAAGCTGTCATGGCTTAGTGGTTCTGTACTTTGATTAAGATGCACAGGGTCCTGGGTTCAAACCTTGTCATTCTTTTATTTTAATACTGTCTAGACAGGCTAGGGGGTGTGGCTGTGTTTAAGCAACTTAGCTCTACATTTTTCCCCAATGCCCTGGTTGGAGTGGCGCACATGTCTGCGCAAACACATTGCACTGGGAAAAGCACTTTTAAACTTTGGGCAACTCTATTGCGCTGGGTAAAGCACTATTAAACTATGGGCAACTCTGTTTAGCTGGGTAAAGTACTATTAAACTATGGGCACCTCTGTTTAGCTGGGTAAAGTGCTATTAAACTTTGGGCACCTCTGTTTAGCTGGGTAAAGAGCTGCTTAACAGCAGGCTATTATATATCTGGATCCTTTGAAAATATATATTTTGTTCACTGATACATTGGTTATTTCACTGCTTTTAATAATATTTTAATCATATATGTCTGGTATTATTTCAAATACTGATTTAAAACACAAATAAGAAGGGGAGTGGTGGGACTCAAACCGTGAATGCCTCCTCGTTGTGTATACACTCTACCATTACGCTATTGCAATTTGGTATGATTTGCATAAACATTCTTTCTTATGCTCTTCCATGTCGGAATTGCTAACTATAGCTAAGCAATGGGCAAACCCGCGCACACAAGCGCAAATACGGGCAGCTATATTGTGGATTTTAAAAAAATAAATAAATATTTTACTTTTTATAACTGTGATGGGGGTTTACAGTGTCAGGGAGTGTGGTGTTGGTTGCAAGTACATTTGAGCTCCACAGTATTTTGATATACTGCTGGAAAGCAGTCGACTCATTTGCCAGCGGGCATTACTTGTACATTAATGTCCTGCTGGAGAAAGTTCATTCTCCAATCAGGGTGTTGATGTACAGTTTGCCCATTCTCTAATAGCTATTAACATATTGGGATTATCAAGCCATAATGGTATACCAATGTTCACTGATCCAAAATACATGATTTTGCATATTTTAACATTAAATTTCAGCACTAAGCCTTTGGTTCAGTTATTTATAGAATTCAGATAAACATTTACTCTATTTACATGAACACTGCCAGATGTTATGTTAGCAAAGTACGCAGTTTGCAATCATCAGCATAGTTTGAAATTCAGAGCATAGGAAAGCTAGGAAAAGATGAAAGAAACAGAGGAAAATGTATGGGACTCCAAAACTGAACCATAGAATAGACCAGTTTAAAACCTGCCCATGATTACATTTTACCACAAATAGTAATATGCTATTTTGTACAAATATATACATGTGACAGAACATCATTTTTTAGTTAAATTTAGGTAAACTGCAGAGGGACCAGATAGTCCATTGTCATACTGATAGATCTTTCATAAAAATCTATAAAATCTTGTTAGTGTAGATCAACCTTTCCAGCAGCCATGTTATGTGTCATCTAACAATAAATAATATAACACATAATGCTTTAATATTTCAATAAGAAATACTCAGAGCATTTCAATATACTTGCCATACTGATTGGCCTTTAATTTTACAACATCTCCACTTCCCATTTTGTAAATCTGAACAACATCAGTCTATTTTCCAAGTCTGTTTCCAAACTTCTGGGACTTCTGATCACACTAACTTAATGCATGTTTCTATTGCTGGATTCATTACAAGAATTGATCACTTCACAATTCAGGCTACTAACATGGCTATCTGGTCCCATGGTAGAATATATTTTAACCCTTCTTAGGGTAGCATGAATCATGTTGCAAGTAATTAGTGGACATTCATTATTATTTACTAACTTCTGGTTGTGAGAGTCTGAGCTAGAGCCTTGAGTTATATAAGTCATTGTTGAACATCACAGCCATAGTTATGGGATCCTGGATGATTGTATTACTGTGTATTAATGGCCCAACATAATTATTATTTTTTATTATTTCATACATTTCAGTTTTTATACTTGAAAAGTGACTTATTTTGTTGGGAAGTTTCTACAATGCTTATGCATACCTAGCATAGCAATATGCAATAGATCTTTTAAATCTTTTTAGATATTAAATCCAGCCATCTTCTCTTAATATTAATTGAAAACTGATTATACACATTTAAATGCACTCCCTTTTCTAGTGAGTTATATTTAATATTAGTTTTTAAGGTACTGCATCCTAACAATGGCAGAAACTCACGTCATGAATAGAGTAAGATTGCTGTCACATACTATACAAGCTAGTCACCTGTCTTAATCTTATATAGATTTTACAAAAAAATTCACTTCCGTCAATTTCTTGTGGATGAAATCCTTAAAACTAATCACCCACATTCCCATTCCTTTTGAAATTCCTTCATTTGTACAGCAACATTTTTCTCTTCTATAGATGTTGCTAACAATTTTGTGAAAGGGAGATAAAAGCTCTGTAATTTTACTTCTGTTGATGCAAAAACCTATTTAGCAAAATTTGCATTGTATTGTCTTCTAATGCTCTTAAAGCTTACTAATTGTATAGTTCTTACTTTTGCTTGCTGTTACCAATTACTATTTTGTTAACAGTGATTTTCTGTTACTAGTTATTGTGATGCAGTTCCATCTAATCTGTTCTAATCTGAACATATTTAGCATAATTTCCAAAAATAAGCATCCAACAGCACAGCCAATGGTTCAGGAAGATGTAAATCACAGTCCAGTCTATATAATCACACAAAAAACTTTATTCCAACAAGTAAGAGCTTTCATGATGTTGCCACCAATTCTTCAGACCATTAGACAATCATTCTTTTCTAAATGTACTAAAAAAAGTCAACAACCAATCAGAATCACAGCATGAGTAGAATGCATTCTGTCACACCCATATACCAATTAAGAACTTGCAGCTTCTTGCCCTAAAATAATATACATATTATCAATGTATAATAAAATATATACAAATATAAAAAAAATTCAAATATAAAGAAAATGTGCAAATATAAAAAATATGTGCAAGAATAAAAACATATTATATTTCATTTGAAAAGTTTCCTATTTTTCAACACAGGCTTTAAGGGAACCCTGTCATTTAATCCTCTCCCCCTGTCAGCCCTCAGTCTGATTATCCATCTTGGCTCTGATGTTTCTGTTTGGTTACTTATGTCTCCCCCTCGCTCATTGTCCCAAATGTTTTCAACAGCTAGGATAAATGTATGTGTTTGTCCATTTAGTTTCACATGCTTTGCTAGTGCATTTGTCAAAGTGCCCTTCCTGATGTTCATCAGATGCTCTCTTATTCTAAACCTAAATTTCCTGTTGGTTTCACCAACATAATATGCTGAGCAGATATTACATATAGCTAAATAAACTATATTGTTGGTATTACAATCTGCTGCCACATTGAATGAAGTTATCACACCTGTATCTGGATGTCTAAAACTATTTGTGCTATCTATATATCGGCATTGATTACATTTGTTACAAGGGGTGGTACATTTGGCATCTAACTCTCTATTAACATTATCTCTGGGCTAGCAAAATATTCTTTTAAGTGATTTCCTGTTCTTAAACATAAAATTGTGTTTCTCACCCACTATATTTTTCATCTCAGCATTTGAGGTTAGTATCGGGCAGTACTTTTTAATGATCTCTGTCACAACATTTGTGTTGCCTGAAAAATATGTGGGAACCCATACATATTTATTCTCACACTGTGGTCCTTTTTTACCCTTAGTTATGCTCAATAAAAAATATGGCTTCCTATATCTTCTCTCCAACTCTTAGCAATCCTTAAAATCTCCTCTGTTTCCCGATCTACATAACTTCTCTGTCGTAGTCTCTCTCTAAGGACACATAATTCGCATGCAAACTCTCTATCATCAGCTGTTAACCTTGATGCTCTTAATGCTTGCCCCTTGACTTCATTCCTAAAAATGTGCTTGGGGTGCATACTCTTTCTATGTAATTTAGCATTTCTATAGCATTACATCCTGTAAATCTTAGTGGATAGTCTACCCAACCCATCAGTGTAGATTTTAACATCTAATTCACTTTCAACTTTCATTGTAAGAATACGTCAGACCAAACCTCAGGAAGCTAGTACTATTATTGATAGCATTGTGACATTGATATAACGCATCATCATTACCTTGCCACACCATAAAATGGTCATCCACAAAGTGCCTATAGAACACTAGCTTCTGACATTTACCCCTCTTAACAACATATTCATTCTCCCATGTTACCATAACTAAATTTGCATAGCTATTTGCTGTAGGGGTACCAATGGCTACCCCATCCTTCTGTAAATATAACTTATGGTCAAATATCATAATATTATTTGGTAATATTAATTCCATTAGGAAACATATAAGATCTATCTTCTCATTATTATAATCACAATCTAATACTAAATACTGTCTCAAATACTTTATACCTTCTTCATTCGGTATTGAGGTGAGTAATGCATGAACATCTAATGTAGCCATTAACATCGGGCCACTATTCTCCCTATATGCAGTGTAGTTGAACAGATCTTCCAAAAAATGTTTTGAATCCTTTAAAACATACTGGTTGCTATCTACCACTGGTCTAAGTTGTTTTTCTATATATATTGAAAGAGGCTCCGTAGACCACCCGCTGCCCGATACTATCGGCCTCAGGGGGGGAGTTACAGGGTCCTTATGAATCTTTGGTAGCCCATGTATACTATCAATTAGAGGATTATGCACTCTAAAATAATGATATAGGTCAATAGTAATGTCATTATTCAATAGTCTTTCATATAAAGCACTTTCCAATTTCTTTAACATAGTATTCATCACATTTCTATCTATCACAACATATGTTACTGCATTAGTCGACATGTCATTCATTGCTCTACAATAATATGCACTATCCATTATAACGATCAAGCCGCCCTTCTCAGTTTGCTTGATTACTATGCGCTTATCAGCCTGTAGTGATGTTGATACTCATTTCTAGTTAAATGATATTGTTTATTGTTACTAATATCTTTTCCAAAAGCGTTAAAAATATCATCCTCGCATAGTTGCACAAACACATCCATCAAAGGGTTACTAGGGGGAATAAACATACTTGTTTTCCTAAAACAGTTGATATTTTTATTGTTCTGGGTTTTAAATAACATTTTAAGAAGGACATTTCTACTAAACAATTTTAAATCTGTTATAACGCCTGTTACCTCAATATTCTGTGTAGGCAGGGCCGGTGTTAGCATTTTGGGGGCCCCCGACAAATGTCAAGTTGGGGGCCTCCTAGGCACTTCCAGTATAAGTATCACCCTGTCAATGCCACACCTCCTAAGAAACCTTTTAGTTTGTGCTGCAAACTTTTAGGAGTAGTACGCACAGACAGACCTTAGCTACAAGCTGTTACATTACAACAGGCTTATATACCACACTTTGTTGACCTGTCTAACAAAGGGGCACTTACAGTTACTGGCATTTAGTTGCAACAATGATACAGTACAACAACTATATGTACAGGTCTGGACTTAAATGAAGTGATGACTAGGCCTACTGTTTCAACCCCCCCCCACACACCCTCCAGTCCTCTCCTCTGATCCACCACCCCCTTTTGAGCTCCCCATACCATACACATTAATTTTTTCTTCCTTTTCTCACATTTTGTCTTACTCTCAGCTTTTTCAAGAAGCCATAACTTTCTATATGCTCTGAAGTGCATTTTAAAGGGTTTTTTCTTTTTACACAACCTTTTCATCCAATAATGACTTGAACAAAATTATTAAAGAAAGAAATTCACTGCTGCTGTTCAGCTTTAGTTTGCTTTGCATTCTTTCAGCACTCCTTTTCTGATGAAGACAGTGCAGTAATAACCATTTAGGAAATAACTCAAATAAGCTGGTGCCCTCAAAGCCATAGGGGTTATATATGTGCCCTGTGATGCATTGTAGAGCATTTTCTCAGCATTGTACTCCAATAGTGGCCTAAACAAAAATCATGAAAAATAAAAGCATTTGTCTTACTTTTTTCTTTCAAGGAAGACATAAGTTGTCTAGGATGAAAACAGAGGTTTAGATTGCCTTAGTCATATATTACAAGGGATTGCTGATATATGTATACACAGCATGCTTCCTCACCCCTAACCCTCAAAGTCAGCCCCATGTATATGTGCCTGATGTGTGATTGTGAGAATTATTTCAGTAATACATTCTAATTTGTTGCTCTTAGACAGTACACCACCCCTACACAAGCTATAGTAACCTTATTTTTATACCTCTGAGGTCTGTGAGAACAGTAAATAAACTATGACCACACTGTCCTCACAAGCTATAATGACTTCCTGTGCAGACTTCTAAGGTTTGACTGTGATGAAAACTAAAGTTGCAATAACCACAAAATCCCCAGATTCCCAGCAGCTTTCTGTACACACACATTTGAGCAGGGATGGTTTTAGAATGGGTGTGGTTGAAACCAGAGGGTATTATTAGCTTTATCCTAAAAGGTTCATATCTCAGCTTTGTTCAGGTTAAACAGGTCAATCAGAAAACTGATACATTTTTTGTCCTCATTTTTCTTCAACCAGCAATAGCTTTTGTGGGGGTCCCCACAAAGTAAAGGATGATTAAGCGAGCCCCCAGTATCCATTTATACAGTCTGTTGAGTGGGGGCCACCAGACTCCAAGAAGATCTAAGGATCTGAATTTTCTGTGATATATCTTATGTCTTGCTTTTGAAATATAATTACTTGTTAAGTACATTTTTTACTGATACCCAGAAGAATAATGTCTGTGTCTTGGCATTATTGGGTGCATGCACATACAAAAATCAGTGATATTTTTACACACACACAAGCATAAGCCATAGCAGTCCTAGGTTTGTAGTTATTTCAGCAAATAGCAATATATTGTACAACACTGGTACTGCCACACCAGATCAGTGACTACTACTTAGCAGTTGTCAAACAGCAGCAGGGGTAAGTCACTTATTTACCTCATTAGGCAGTAATACATACCTGTCACTGTCCCTGATTTCACAGACCTTCCCTGATTTTGTTCATACATTTGCTTTCTCCTTCGCAAAAAGTTTGATTTGCTGGTAAATCATTCAGGATTACAGTCAGTCACTCCAGACTTCTGAGTTCATACTTATGGTCCAAAAATATGTCTTTATGCAAAAGGTGTTATTCTATTAACTTTTTAAGTGCATTAGAGTAATATTTAAAACGTAGTCCTGATTCTGAGCCTTTATTCTATTATTTTTGGGATTACACTGAATTCTTATGGAAAGGAATTGAGAGTTATACTATCTGGTGTTATGTTTGTATTTATAAAACTCACTGAAAGAGAAAACCATCGTTGACTATCAGAAGTATCAGCTCTTCTTAAAATCCAAAATCTGCACTAAGATAAATCACTCTGGGTACATACCTTGCTCATGTTCATTATCAACTTCACCCTAACAGGGTCATGTCACAGCCCTGTTCATGTTAAAGAGCATAATTAGTAAATTAATATATTTTTTTCTTCCTCATTTTTCCCCAACCTGCAGCAGCTTTTGTGGGGCCCCCACACATTCAAGGATGATTAATGGGGGCCTCCTGCAGCCACGGATATAGCAAGTGGAGAAAATGTCCAACAGCAGGATTTAACTAAGCCACCGACATTATGTCAGTGATAAAATATTTAATAGAATTTGATGCCTGTTACTTGACAAAACACTGTTACTACAACCAGAAATATCATTGAAATTTAAAGGAGGTATAATTAAGAGTTATCCATGTGGTTTATTAAGTGTACAAGAATGCCATACTAGCTTTTGTTGATTTGACAGACATATAAAAAAAATATCAGGATAAGATAATTTGCTGTGGTTGGGAGCCCCCAGGGAACTGAGGGCCCCCAGCAACTGCCGGGTTCGCTGGTGCCTAAAGCCGGCTATGTGTGTAGGTACAAATGAAAGTCCTCTGTTAAGTAGATTGATTTCACTTTCTGTCAAGGCTTTAGCTGAAATATTCTATATTAAGGAAGATCCTTTCTCCACTACCGTTTCAATTGCCCATTGCTCTGGGATTCTTGTTGACCCTTCCTCTTCATACGGCCTCTGCTGTACGACCATTACCTCACTTTCCCTCTGCTGACTGAGCATATCCTGATGGGAAAAACCTGAAAATATGAAGTGGTTGCATGTTTCAAAACCTGCACTGGTACTCCATTGTTAGCGTTCACAGTTTTGTGTTGTCCGTTACTTGCGGACACCTTGTTAGCACACGTAATACCACTCAGAAGTGACGTTGCAGTGACATCTAGTGTTGGGAGTGCATTCGTCTTCTTCCTTGCTCCAAATTCATCACTAGATAAGACTATATCATTAGGGGTGGTGTTTACAGGTTGCTCAATGTTTGTTAAGGGGGTACTCTCATTATTAACATCAGTCCATACATCAGCATGTGTTTTAGACGATATACACACCCTTCCTTCCTTAAAGTCACATTTATCCCTTTCTAGTTTGCCCCATTTCTGTCTCAAAAGTTTATTTTCGAACATGGCAATAGATTCCATTACTGAATTCAGTTTCTTGTCTATTAACTCGTGGAAATTTCATATATAACTGTTCATGTTCATCTATTAGTTTCTTTTGCAGTACAATTTCTTCCTTTTCTGAAAACTCAATCAGCAAGCGCATATATTGGAAGCTGGTTTCTAAGTTCAACTGTTGCCATTTAGAGAGAAGTTCTGGATAATGTTCACCCTGGTTTGGCATTTTTAATATTCTTAAACCTCTTGTACATTTATCCTAGCTGCGACCTGGTTTGTGCTTCTAGTGTTATATTTAGCAGAATGTTTTCTTTCCTCTGCAAATCATTTTGAAAACATTTTTAAAAGCAAGTAGCTGATTTCTTGTATTTAAGAGTTTCATGTTTACTTATACATTCACAATACAAACAGAAAAAAACATAAACACGGTGCACATACAGTGATTTCCTTACTATGATCTCATAACAGATTCTGTCTAAATGTATGAGGTGGAAAATGGTAGCACAGTGTGTGTATCCACATCTTATAAAACTATGTGGTGTGCATCATAAGGCAGCACAGGGGTACAATATAATGATCCACTAGTGTGGACAGGTGCAACATTGTGGTACACAGTGTTCCATGTATCATACATGTATCATCATGCTGTGTACATGCTTAGGAAGGGGTTTGGATGAGCATGGAAGCACCGACTGTAGCTGATAATGCATTTTGTTATGGCAGCAATTCAAAGATAATCATGGCAAATCATATGATTAGTATAACTGCCATACAGGGCCCACTGTAATAAGATAAAAACTGTGGCTATCATATTATAGGAAACTGGAACACAAAAAATAGATAATTGGTTTTATGCAGCATAGGACATTCTGACATTAAGACAAAACAATTGGCAATCGACCACAGGACTATCTAGTGCACACAATACAGCCATGAAGATTACAGGACCACATGCTGACAGTGCAATTGATTGTTTTTATCACTGTTTTTATGGTCCAGAATAAAGTTAGTGTTTTCATCCAGCCGAGTTTTATTTGAACTGTCTGTAGTAATTTTGATTTTGGTTCTTGGTCTTTGCACTTTACAGATAGGCCTTACACTGGTGTACGTCACTTACACTGTGAGCAAGTCTTTTGGGATCTGACCTTATACTTGAATTTAAGCACATTTCTTACTCAGACATGATGAACATGATGAGCAGTCAAGATTCTGTATGTAAGTTACATCCACAGCTAGTGAATTTGAGGGATCAGAAGTTCTGATAAGGCACAAGTCATAAGTTTGTATTCCTGTACCATTGTTTGAATACCTAACTGCATTGTGGTGAGACTTTGTTCTGAGCTGTAGAGAAAAATCACAGTGAACAGCGAAATATGCAGCTTAGTGGTATTGCTGCTGCCATACATAGATTCATAAGGCTTAGTACATTATGCCAAATCTTAAGTCAGAATGGCCTTCCCTGTTTTATGCCCTTTTTTTGCAATCATTCAAAAGGATGAATAAGCAGATATGTTCAGCCTGCTTTTGCTTTTTACAAAGGTGTAGCTTTGGAACAATTGAAAGTATTCTTTAAGTCACAAAATTTTGCGAGGTTGGGCTGATATTGTGCACTGATTATACTAATTACATAAGTATTTTAGACTCTTATATATCATGCTGTCTTATCTCACAAGATGAACATATTGAGTTTTTTACCTGTATCTCAGAAAGCATCCCCAAGATTCAATAAAGTCCATGTAGGCTCTGTGTAGACCCTACATGGAATGTATCCATGTACACAGCCACAGTTCCCCTCGGCAGTACGTATTAATTATGGTGCTCACCTAAGGGAGGTCACAGCAAGATGGATATTTAAATCATTTAGGACTGATGGCACAGCAATACACAGCCCATCTATCTTGGCCAAAAATGTACAAGACATTTTATTTCATTAAATTGCATTTTATTTTTTTACTGTTTATGTGCTTGTTTGTGCAGTGAGTTGCATTGCTTAGCTATGCTTAGCTTTGCACACATATACATCAGACATCTGATAGACATCTAAAGATAAAAAACAGATGCATTCAATGTTAACAAATAATTTATTTATTTTTGTGTTTATGTGATGTAGCATGTTGTGTAGCTAGGCATAGCATGGCATACTTAAGCTTTAGATAGCCACTAGACATCTTAATATTCAATATTAATATTTTTTACTTGTGCTTGTTTGCATGATGCAGTGCATTGCTTAGCTAGGAGTAGCAAGGCATACTTAAGCAGTAGACATCTGCTAGACAGCTAAAAATAGAAACCAGATGTATTCCATTGTTGTAGGTCTGTTGTGTTTAGCAACATGCAAACCCATGCAGTGAAGCTGTGCTACGCTTACAGGCACCTTCATAGTATATTTGAAGATATTGGAGCGCCCTTCACTATCTCAGTGGCTAGATAGGTTGAGTCATAATCTACAGTGTAGTAGGCCCTGGGTTCAAGCCCTAGCTAGTAATGCTTTTTACATATAGTGCTGTGAAACTGTCTTAAGTGACTGAAACATCGGTTGACTTTAAATTAAATAATTGCTGTATTTAGAAACAGTTATAAAAGCTGCACAATGCTAAGCAGCACTTAAACATGGTCAATGGTCTTTTCCAGTTTGCACATTGCTAAGCCTCATTTAAACATTGTTTGTGCAAATTTGTGTGATGCTAAGAAATGTGCCATGTTTTTGAAAGTTACAGTATGACTTGTAAGGGTGGGAATGCAGTCTAAAGGCCAAAATGTGGGAGTTTCACATCATTCCTTGGAGCCTGACCTTAAGTATGGCTGCTGGTGTTGGGGAGGGAGAGCATTTTGGGGCACAAAAGTGGGGTGTGCAGGAGTCCAGGGTTTTTATTAGACTCTTTGTATGAGACCATGAACCCCAGCTGTTGCAGGGCAATTACCAGGCCTCAGAGTGTAAGTATGAGGCCTGGGATAATTTGGCCAGGGACAAAACCAGTGCAACTGGTATCCCACACATTCTTGAGCAGTGTCATCACCACTATGATGTCCTGAAATGTAGGAAGAGGGGAACCTTGGACACCTGGGTCCAAGAGGCTAGGAATCGGCACACCCCACAGCTATGTAAGCATGTCTTCCAGTAATTTATAAATATACAAGCTGAATCTGTGCAAAACGGGTATGCATAATGGCTTACTTCTCTTACCACAGGTGCAGAAGAGAGAGGTTGCAATGTACAGTCCCAGGCTGGGTGTTTGTCCAGGATGAGGCAAGCATGTTCATAGGTTGGTACTAGGCTATCGGCCCTAGGACCTATACAAGCCTAGCCATAACAATTTCCTGGCTATTTCTTCACAGAATATTTACTTCCCTGGTCCCCTGTCTAGCAGAGTGACTGACATGATCACTGGGGTGAATTTTCTATCTCCCATCCAATCGTCAAGGTTCCTTTTGAAGAGGGTCAAAGAGGAGCTCAGCTTGACATGTATGGGCAGTCTATTCCAGAGTATGTGGAATCTCTGGGTAAGGAACCTATCCCTCCAGCATGTTTTGTTCATTGTGATGACCAGGTTTAGATCCCTGGAGCATGTGGCTATGAGGGATTTCGATTTTTTTAAGTGTAGCATGTCCAACAGCTCTGGGTTTGACATGGCCTTGAATGTTAAGCAGAGATCACCTCTGAGTAGGCGATATGCAACAGAGTATAGCTGGAGCTTTTTTAGATGGTCAGCATAGAGCATCTGCTTTAGGCTTGTGATTCTCTTAGTGAGGTATTTCTGTGGCCTTTCCAGTTGTTGCAGATGTCTTGTGAGGTACATACCAAACGGGGTGTTGTACTCTATAATGGGTCTAATAATGGATGAGTACAGTGGGACAATGACCTCCTTTTTTCTGGATGAAAAGCCCTTAGTGATTAGGTGTGCCACATAGAAGGATTTCCTGACTGTTGTGGTGATGTGGTTATCAAAGGTGCGACCACTGTCCACCTGTGTCCCTAACTCCTTATCACACTTTCACTGTTTAGTGTACTGCCATTTATGTGGTAATTCATGGGTATATGCTTTTTCCCAAAGGGAGATAACTATACATTTCTTGGCATTGAGCTTGAGACCATGGATCTGGCACCGAGCATCTGTTTCTGTAAGGCTCTTTTGTAGAATATCCACATAATTTGGGGATTCAATAATGGCTCCCAGTTTGCAGTCATCTGTGAACTTTGTTAGCCAGAGTCCCTTAGTGCTAGCCTGTACTTCAGAGAAGTAGATGCCAAACAAGAGCTGTCCCAGGATTGAACCCTGAGGTACTCCACGTGTCACTTGTCTGGAGCTGTATTTTGAGTCGGCTACTTTTACAAAGTGTGGTAAGTAAGAAAATCATCAAAGTAATAACTTAATTCATAACTTAATAATACAATAAAGAAAATAGAGATTTTGCAGTCTTAACAGTAAAGTATGAAATACCTGGGAACATCATACATCTTTATTAATGTGTTAGTGCATATCTGAAATGGTAAAGGAAGTTAAAGCAAGTAAGCATGCAGTAATTTGTAGCATAGCTTCCAACCATCAGTTAATGTTATGGTCTACCCAGATTAAGAGTCACTGTTCTTGTCGACTCATTGTCTGAAATATGCTGTAGGTTGCACTCAATAAATGAACAGGGTATACTGGTATGTTAACAGAAGTCTTAGACAGCTATCCATGTGTATAAACGTCAGATTTGAAGCAACATTAATCAATAAAGTTTAAAAGGAGATAGTGTTTTGATAATTAATTTTGTTTTCAAATAAAGTGTTCAGTATTCCTGTATTCACTGCTTATGGGCTCTAATCTGACACCAGACAAATGATAAATGTGAAGTACTAAATAATGTGCCAACATAGTCATACATAACTGCAGTGCAGTACCCAGATTAAAGGACAAGCTTGTGTTCTGCTCATTTTGTCTGATATATGCTGTAGGTTGCAGTTAATAAATAAATAGGAAAAATTTGTAAGGTAATGCAACTCCTACACAGCTATGCATGTATGTAAATCAAGATTTGAAACAACATACATCAATAACGCAAAAAAGGAAATGTTGCTCTGATAATTTAAGGTTTTCAAATAAAATGTACAGTATTCCTGTAGTCACTGCTTGTGGGTTCTAATCCAACACCAGTCAACTGATAAATAATGTGCCACATCAGAAATAAATGCAGTGTAATACCCAGATTAAGGGTCAAGCTTGTGTTCTACTCATTTTATCTGAATTATGCTGTTGGTTGCACTCAGTAAATGAACAAGGTATACGGGTAAGTTAACAGAAGACCTAGACAGCTACCATGTGTCTAAATGCTGGATTTGAAGTGATATTAACAAATAAAGTATAAAAGGAGATGGTGCTTTGATAATTACTTTTCTCAATCAGAGTGTTCAGTATTGCTGTAGTCACTGTTTGTGGGTTCTAATCCAACACCAGACACAGCTATGCATGTGTGTAAATGCACAATTTGACACAACATGAATCAATAAAAGTTTTAAAGGAGATGGTGCTTTGATAATTATTTTTTTTTTTAAATAAAGTTCTCAGTCTTCCTGTAGTCACTGCTTGTGAGTTCTAGTCCCATGGCAGCCAAATGATAAATGTCCAGCTGTCTAGTGTAATTAGTGTACATGAACATACCTCTCAAGTGTCATGATTTTTGAAGAATGTAATGATTACTGCTCCATATTTCTGGTCCTTTGATTTGCAGATATATGATATTACTTGGAATGCGATTTAATGGAAAATCTGTTATCAGAACACCTTGCTACTAATGTATGAGCACATTATGTAAAAGTGTTCTCTCTCGATGTGCCTTTGTACCACCCATTTGTATGGCTTGGCCTATAATGTCCCATGCTAACAGGTTGAGAGCTATGCAAGAGCAACATCATCTATACAATATAAGCAGTCACTGTTCTCATAAGTGAAATCTAATATACAGGATCATAGGATCGTAAGATCATAGGAAGTTACTAGGCTATTGGCCCTGAGGCCCTTATAAGCCTAGCCAAGAGTTTAGCCCATGCATAGACAAATCATCACAAGATGCCCCTGTCCAACAGGGACATGGGTAGAATCCCAGGGATGTATTTTCTATTTCCTATCGAGTTATCCAGATTCTGCTTAAAAAAAAGGTAAAGAGGTACTCTGCTTGACGTGAAGAAGGGAGTCTATTCCATAGATGGGGTAGTCTCTGGGACACAAATCTGTCCCACCAGCAAATTCTATTGATAGACCAAGTTGAGGCTGCATGTGCGGGTTACTTGAGTGGAGCTTGACTTGCGGATATGCAGCAATCCCAGCAAGGTGGTGTGGAACAGAGTAGAGGGATAGGGCTTTTAGCTTATCTGTGTATGGTAGATTTTTGAGGCCCTGGATTCTCCTGGTGAGGAACCTCTGTGGTCTCTCCAGCTGGTGCATGTGCTTTGTGAGGTACATGCCGAATGGGATGTTGTACTCAATAATGGGCCTTATAAGAAATGAATACAGGAATGTTATGACATTCTTGTCCCTGGAAAAGATACCCTTACTTATGAGGTGGGTCATGTAGAAAGCTTTCCATACAATGGAAGCAACATGGTGGTCAAAAGTCAGGCTGCTATCAATCTGGGTGCCCAAATCCCTCACGGCTGATTGCATTCATAGAACATTGTTATTAATGTGATCATTTTTGGGGACATCTCTCTCCCCAAAGGGGATGATGATGATGCATTTTGTTGTATTCAGATTGAGGCATATGTAGAAGTATGTAGTAGTAGCCTGTGTTGTTATATTATCTGTGAAGTTACTAATTTTTTTCTTTTCTCACTCAAATCACCCCTTCTCTTATTTTATTTATTAATTATACTTATAATTTGACATTATCATATAATTTGTAATTACCTCTTATGTTGGCTTTATAAATAATTTAATATTGCTTTACTGTTAAAAACTTTAATTTACATTATTTATTGTTATGTTCCTCATTATATTATTTTCAATTTGTTTCCATTACTGATTATTGTTTTCTCTTATGTTATTAATTACATTTGTTTGGTTATGTTTATTTTTTCCTTATGTTTATATTTAATTTACCACAGCTTGAGAAGATAGGCCAGTTCCTGGTGATCCACCTAACTTGGAATCCCGTGGCCAAGGCAACAGGTCCCAGAATGTCTGGGCTGCAGCCTAGTGGCACCCTCTCTGCTGCACCTGCACTACCTGGTCCATCAAGTCATTCTGCAGTGCTCACCAGTCTGGGGATGGTTTCCCCCCTCTGAGAGTGGAGGTGGAGAGTCTGTTTTTGTCAACCATGATGAACTGCCAGGCAAGGTGTGTAGGCTACTGTGCCAAACTGTTGGTGCACACCTACGCTGGATGGACAGCATGCTGTCCATCCTGGTGGAGCAGTCTGGCCACAGGCACCAGTGTTGACCATTGCCTGCACAGGAGAAGTGAAGGTTCATTGTTGACAGTCCCATGGGAGAGGACCTGAGTCACACTACTACAGTGTCTGATGTCAATGGGACTTGGATTCTACAACACCCTCCCCAACCAAGGTGTTTACCCCCTCTTTTGTCACACACCGACCTTGTCTGCTGTCTTGTCTGTCTACAAAAGCTTTCTCACCTTCCCAACTTACCTTCCCCATACATACCTATGTCCCTTCCTCAACATTCCACTCCACCTTAAAAAATGGGCACCTTTCCCAAAAAAAAAAAAAAAAAATGCCCTGTACATAGCTCTCCATTTTGCACAGTTATCAAATGGACACACCTAATTTGGACCAACTGGCTTGACAACACACTTATGTTGTCATCACCTCTCTGTCTGGGGCTGACAGTCCAAATTCAGCTAAAAAACTGTTAAAGTGCACAGTTATTGCCATAGAAGAAATGGATAGCTATGGTTCTTTCCTACATCCTTCCTGCACATACCTACATGCCTTTCACTATGTTTTCTCCTTGCATTCACCCCATTTCATCACTGTCCTATCTCCTTTTTTCTTTTCTTTAAAGTTTGTTCAATGCTACATGATGCATAGCATTGCTTAGATAAGCTAAATGGCGGTATATTGATATATGCATTTGAAAAAAATAGTAATCAAGTTCAAAAATTACACCTGCACCCTATTTCAAATGCAGGATCATGGCACCTGAAGAACATTGCATCATCCCACCATGCCACACAGCCAGTTGATTAACACAGGTGTTTTAAGAAAAACATAATACTTGTCATTTTCCCATCATTAATCAAGTTTAAGCCATGCTGTGCATTGTGCCATATCGTGCCAATCAGTTATAGGATTCATGGAAAAATAGGGGTGTAACTGGGAATCTGGTAGAGAAAGACATCACTATAAAGCCATACATATAATAATAAATGTAAGTGAGGTATGTAACAGCAGGCAACTTTGCAATTATATCACAACATATAAAAATACACTTGCTACATGATTAATGTATAAACAGATGTTTAAACGGGCCTCTGGTAGAGTAATACATCACTATGAAGTCATACAAATAATAATAGATGTCAGTGAGGTATGTAACAGTGAGCAAATGTGTACAGTGACTCAGTAGCTCAATCTGTTAAATGCTGTAAAAACATTAATTTTGGTCCACATGGTCCTATGTTCAAATACAGCCGTGCCTAGCATTTAAGATACACATATGTATACATCACCAGCATACATTCTGATATGTATAACTGTCTCATCACCTATTTAGCCACCCAAAGCAATACAGTTGAATGTCTGCTTCTAAATAATGGCAGTCAGAAGTCTCCAGACGGACCACATTTACATTATTCCTATTACAACACTAGAAAGTGCATAGAATGTCAGGTCATGCATTAGTATAACTTCTCAGAGGAATTTGAATTATGTAGTTCATATGAGGCCCAGTCATATCAGACTGCAGCCCTCAATGATTTGCTAGTGATAGTACAGACAACCACAGTTGCACAGGTAGCATACATATATGGAGGTCATGCTAGAAGCGAGGGTTGCCAGCACACATGTTCCAGATGACTGCCATGACATAGCACATGACTTGGCAGTTATCCGACTGGTTGACATAATGGTTAATGTACCCCCTACCTTGCTGTAGGATACACCAAGCATGTTTTCTTTTACACTGTTAATGATACCAAGGCTAACATACTAACCTTAAACACATACCTTACTTTTCAGTGTGATGGGTTCCCTCAATCTGGCTCTGGCTGTACAGCAAGGCTGCCACAGTTCACACAGTTACTCATAAGTGTTGTCCTGCACATTCTGCAGACTCTCTAACTATGCCTATTGCCTGCAGCAGCAGCAACAGTTGCAGCTTCAGTCTGTAGCACACACATCTGTATGTAGCAAGTAGCTGCTACAAACATTTTCTCTGTGCTGACATAACCTCTACAACAGTAATTTCCACCATAAAATGTGAAAAAGGGGATGAAATCTACATTGAGGCTTTATATATTGTTGAGTAGTTGCATGGGATTGGCTGATTTTACAAATCAGCTGTGTATATTGCATGTAGCATTCCTGAACCACAGATTGGTTTACCGGCAATCACCTGCTAATGAGAACCATCTTAGAAAGTCAGACACCTAGTTAGGGGAACCATTGTGTATGACAATTGTTTGATATGGTTAACTCAGTCACACAGTGCTCATATTGCTGTATCTTTCAACAGAGGAGTTTTGTACTCCATCATCTCCATCAGGTATGTAACCATTTTATTTCCAACATGATGCATATGTTTGAATATACTTAGAGGCAATGGGGATTACATCAGTAAGCCTTTCTTAGAATTGTACTGTTGACATGCCAGTGATCTCCAGCTGTGTTACACCTACACAGGATGTAGAGTAAAGCAAGGGTATCATGCTCTGTGTTAACTAGTTACACAGGTCTCCTGGATACTTCCTTTGTTAACAGTTATCATAGTACCCAGCTATTTGGTTGGCACTGTTACTGATAAATATATTACGGATGGGGATTTCCCTGCTATAGGGCACACTGCAATGGACTCCTGTGTTTGTTGTGTGATCATACATATCTGTTATGTCACAAACAGGAGTGGGTCACTATTGCTACTATGCTAATTGCTTCCACAACCTTTGTATGTTTGGCACACTGTTGAATATGAGATGTGTAATCAAGCAGGGAATACTAATATGCGTCCTTTATTGCTGTATCTCTACATACTGTATTCCCATGCATGTGATCCTGACATATGGTCTTATTTATTTGTATTTCAGGAAATATCATGTATGCCAGATGCTGTACATCTTTCACTAAGGCAGAAAATGACCTCATTATTGAGGCCTTGAGACAACACTACCAAGTTCTGCTGTCCAGAGGGAAGGAAATAGGCAACAGACTTGTGGGACAAACTGGTGCATGACATTAATGCTGTGGGTCACCAGAATCACACATATGAGCATGTGCAACATTATGCCACCAACATGATTAACTCGTCACACAGCTGTGCAGTGGTCATGGCCAGGGATCATCAGATCAGTGGTGGGGGGCATGCAGTTGAACAACCTCTGTCAACTACTGAAGAATTTCTAATGAACCTTGCAACACAGGACAGCTCCCAGGCATCCATCACTCAATATGTCATGGATGTAGATGCAACCATTTCCACTCAAGAGGAGCAGCCAGGTATGCTTAGTTGGATCAGCATTGGAATACTGTGGCATTCAGTATGACAGGGTGCATGTAGTTTTACATGGGTGTCAGGTTTTTTATGGGGGTAGGTTAGCTGCAGTTTAAAGCTCATGCAAAGATTGTGGCTCACATACCTGTTATATCAGCTACTGTAAATGTGAGCTATTTAGATGTATTAGACCTGTTATACTGTAACATGCACTGTTTACATTACCTCTCCCTCAAACTTTTATAGGACTGTCAAGAATAGGAAAAGGCCATGCTCTTGCTGCTTGTAAGCACAAAACTGTTTTGTCTGAGATGTAAATTTAGTTCAATATACCTGCTAAAGTGTCATCCCAAGCCTGATGGCTGGATTGATGTACTGTCTGCATGACTGCAAATTATACAGATATTTTCTGACTGTACACACTTTAGACTCATACCTATGCCTTGTAGATGTGACCACAGTGATTGATTTGACAGTATTGTAAGGACATCAGAGATTGTCATAACTGTCAAGTATGCAGAGTTTTGTAGAATGTCAACAGTGTGCATCATTTATGTTTTTCTCCTGAGATTCTAGTTTAAAGAACTATTTTCAAATAATTACAGATGTGGGTTATAAAATAATGCCCCCATGTCCTATTATATGATGTTGTGAGTTATACAAGTGTGTAATAGTGACAGCAGTGTATACAGCTTAACATATATTGCAACAAAGTACTGCAGAGCATAGTAGTGTAGGTATTGATGCAATGCTTTTCATGGGTTCATAGGTAAATAGGTAGGTACTAGGCTATCGGCCCTAGGGCCTATACAAGCCTAGCCAAAAAGGTACCCTGGCTTTTGCCACCCAAGAAAATTATTTTCCTGTGCCCCTGTTGAGCAGACCCACAGAGGTGATCCCTGGGGTGAATTTCCTATTTCCCATCTAATCATCAAGATTTTTCTTGAAGAGTGCTAATGAGGAGCTTTGTTTAATATAGATAAGTAGTTTGTTCCAGAGTATGGGAAGTCTCTGGGACAGGAATCTATCCCTCCAGCATGTTCTGTTTATTGTGGTGACAAGGTTTAGGACCCTAGAGCATGTAGCTCGGAGGGACTGGGATTTCTTTAAGTGGAGCATGTCCAACAGCTCTGGGTTTGACATAGCTTTGTATGTTAGGCAGTGATCACCTCTGAGTAGGCGATATGTGACAGAGTAAAACTGGAGTTTTTTGAGACAGTCTGCTTAGGGCATCTGTTTGAGGCCAGTAATCCTCTTTGTGCAGTATATCTGTGGCCTTTCCAGTTGTTGTAGATGTCTTGTGAGGTACATACCAAAAGGGGCATTGTACTCTATAATATGTCTAATGAGTGACGAGTAAAGGGGAACAATTACATCTTTTTTTCTGGATGAGAAACCTTTTGTGATGAGGTGTGCCACGTAGAAGGATTCTGTGACTACTGTGGCGATGTGATTATCAATGGTGAAAATACTGTCCACCTGTGTCCCAAGGTCTCTTATCACACTTTCAGTGTTAAGTAGACTACCACCTATGTGGTAGCCCATGGGTAAAGAGTTTTTACCAAAGGGGATGGCAATGCACTTTTTGGCATTGAACTTGAAGCCATGGCTTTGACACCAGGCATCTGTCTCAGTGAGGCCCTTTTATAGGATGTCCACATTATTAGGAGTTTCAGTTATGGCTCCTAGTTTGCAGTCATCTGAGAACTTCATTAGCCAAAGACCTTCTGTGTTAGCCTGTACTTCAGAAAAGTAGATACCAAACAGGAGAGGACCCAGGACTGAACCCTGTGGTACTCCACTTGTCACTGGTCTGAAGTCGGATTTGGAGTCTGCTACTTTCACAGTGTGGGTTCTGTCAGCGAGCCAGTTGGCAACTTATCTTGTGACATAGGGATTTATACCTAGTTTAGTGAGTTTATCTGTAATTCCAAAGTGGGAGATGGTGTCAAAAGCCTTGACGAGATCTAGATAGGCTGTGTGAACCATCTTACCCTCATCTATGGCTTTGGTGACTGCTTCAAAGAAGTCAATAAGGTTTAGGAGACAAGATCTGCCTTTTACAAACCCAAACTGGGTGGGATCCAGAGTTTGGAGATTACCAGTGTATCTGGTCTCTGTCCCCTTCAAATCCTGATGCCAGTGTCTCTTCATACTCTGATGATGATGACGGCAGCCAAAGTGAGGCACAGCTGGGGGGTGCAAGGGCTGATTCTGGCACAGAAGTTTATATCCCTCAACTGCACTCATTATCGCCATACACAGCCAGTAAGCCTGCACGTACATTGTCCTCTTTGTTCACAGATATTGGACAGTTGGAGGGTGGGAACATTGGGCATGGAAGTGTGGCTACTGTGGCTGCAGTGACTGTTGACACTAGCCATAGCCAAACAGTTGGTGAGGTTCCACACAGGTAGATTGATAGGGGTGCTTGTAGGAGGCCAGCTGTCCCTCCACCATCTGTTGTAGGTGCCTCAGCCCATGTCGCTTGGCATATGTTTAGAGCTGTCATGAAGGCACAGGCTCATTCATAAAGGAATTCCAGATGAATGCTCAGAGTTCTGGATGCAGCACAGTCTGACATCCATGACTCCCTCCACTGTGTTGCTGATACCCTGGAATGGTTGACTGACACAGTGGAAAGACATTGGTCTGAGACATATTGCACAATATCTGCCTTGGAAAGCCTTTTGTCTGTGATGGAATGAATGGGTTGGAGTTCAGCGTCAGCATCATGAATTTAGGTCAGCAACTACATGTGCTGGGAGTCAATGTGGCCATGCACAATCAAGCTCCTGTAGTGGCAGTACATCCAGAGCTTGAGAGGGGAGTGCACTGTCCACACCTAGACATGGTAGGCCATGGGTGTATGGTCCTGAGCATTCTCATGTAGGACACTTTCTCAGCAGACAGCAGTCTCCCTCAGTTAGAAACACAGCATCTGATCTTGGGCATGGAGATGCCAGTGCAACTCTTGGCAGAGCCAATTTACATGTTCGGGGGCAGAGACGGTGAACTGTCAGCTCTACCATGCATGTCTCACAGCTGCCCAACATACAGACATGTAGGGCTAGCACTGAGCTTGGCTGTGTTCATGCAGACACTCACACACCACTGTCACATTGAGGTCATCTAGAGAAACACATGGCACATTTCCATGGTCCATCTTGCCTGCTTCCCTTTCTGACTCACACACAAGTTTGCCAACCTATTCTATCAGCCTAGGCCTCATGCAACCCCACACGACACCCTATGCAGGTGATGATACCTGTGCCACGTCCCTATCATCTTTCTCATGGATGCAGGGAAATAAAGCTATGTGTGTGATGCACAGTGTGACTATTTACATTAATATGAATTTGTTTCATTCAATGTTGCTTTTGACATGCCACTTGTACTGGTCTATTTCAGAATTTATACTTTGCTGTTTATAATGACTATACAATAATAATGTGTGTACATTATGATGGATGTTGTTGCAATGGCTGTGTAGTTACACAATGACAGGTGTTACATGGAAATGTTTATGTTTCACTTTCAGGATTGTGTAGGACACACCTATGGGTACACATCTGCAATCAACCCATCAATGTCAGAGCACAGAATTGAATGTCAGCACAGAAGACAAATGTCATCAGAAAGGTAACACAGAATAGGTTCTGGGGTTCATAGGTTCATATGTTTTTAATAGGGTTTCTTTAAGCCTAGCCATGCATCCGTAAACACTGTCAAGGTATGATACCACTGATAAGTATAAGCAGGGTTTTGGGAGCTGAAACATTTACAAGCCGGGGTGTGGGAGGTGAACCATCCACAGTTTCCCTGTGTCCATCACAGACATTGGTTCACAAGCAGGTATGATTGTCCTGTTCCCCATCCAGTTGTATAACTTGTGCTTGATTTGTGAAAGGGTGAAATTATGCTTCACATGGATGTGTAGCCTGTTCCATATAGGGTGTAGTTTCTGGGTTACATACCTGTCTCTCCAGCATGTCCTATGTATACTATAGACAAGTTGTAGGTCTGTATAACAGGTAATTCTGGTGCTACTTGTTTCATGGATATGCAAGAGATCCACAGTGGGATCTAAACTGCCCTGTATGACAGGCATACACCTCCACTCCACAGGATGTAGGAGACAGAATACATAGCTAGGGCCTTGACATGGTCTGCATAGGACATGTTATGTACACCATGTAATGCTGTACTGAGGAACTTCTATGGATGTTACAGTTGTCAGATATACCTGGTTAGTTACATACCAAAGATGGCATTGCACCAATGATAGGTCTGATGAATGTCAGTTACAGTGGAACAATGGCTTACTTGGATTTACATGCCATACCATTGTTTATAGGATGTGCAGCATAGAATGATGTCCACAATATTACAGACACATGACAGTCAAAGGCTAGATAGCTATCTATGTCCATAAGTCACTGACTACCTAGTCAACTATTCGAGATGTGTTGGCAATATGATAGTTACCAGGGGTGGATGACTTCCCAAAGGATAGTATTGTACATTTTTTGGTATTTAGTGCTGGCCCATGGCACTGACAACAACTGCATGTCTATGTCAGCCCCTCCTGGGGAACATTTCTGTCAACTTAAGATTCAGTAACAGCTCCTCATTTGTATGAAGTCTACGATGACTAGAATGTTGGCTTGATTTATGGCCTTCTAGGTTGGCCCTCCATGAGTTTGCTCTTTGTGTTGATATGTGTGTTGTTTTCACAGAGTGCGTATGGGGCTGCTCAGGGTATTTGTTATCTGGACTTTCTCTACAAGGTGTTTGTGATTTATATAGGTTACATGTCAGTGCCTCAGCTCCTGTCTGCTTTGGATTTTGTGTGATGGGTGTAGCATATGTGCCACTGACTACCTTATTGACATTAGGAGTACTTTTATGTGAGAGCTTTGCCTCCAGTGACATTGTGTATATACATCTCTCACATACCATATCAGTTTGTTTGATTATGAAGTGGTTGTCGGTAAACATGGGGCAATTTCTACATTGCCTCAGGATGCAGTAAAGGTCACAGTGGGAATCCTCATATCCATGGCAACAGATCCTTTATTATTGATTAAACAGTTGTATTGAGAATATCACTCAGTATCCCAAGTATCTGTTCCACAACAATGGGGACAAAGCTTGAAACTGCATGCTAGTTATCCTGTGTGTAACTCGGTATTGGAGTTAATGCCATCATGGTATCTGAGAAAAATGTCACCCAAGGTATCTGAGTCTGTACAGAGCACCACTAAACACTGGAAGGGGAAACTGATACATACACCCTGTAAAGTTAAGGATGGAATATGTAGGCAGTTATTCTGAAGCTACACACTAATCCAGCAGTGCATACTGAAAACAAACAATTACCTTGTGAAGAATGCTGAAAAGGGTGAGTCACCTGAACTGCTGCTGCCTGTCTACTACTACTGCTGTCTCAACATGGCCTCACTCTGGAGGGATACAAAGCTAATATTCTTTGTCACTCTCCAGAAGCAACATGTTAGCACCAAACTTAAAATAAGAAGCAGGCCACAGCCTGTTTGTTGACCTACACACTTGTCCCACATGATGCAAGGCTGTGTAGGCTTGTTGTAGCCTGTAACAGGTAGATGCCTTCATTAGCAACCAGACCAATCATTTGATGTTTACTTGTATTATGCCTTAGGTTCCCTGGGTTGTGGCATTTGACTAGGGTAATGACCTGATGGTGATTAGGAACCCAGATGCTGAATCACAATATAAGGTTAAGTTTCAGGTCACATAGATGACAAATGTTGCTTTATTAAGCTCCAGAACAGCAGTGATCCATGTTAGATAACAGTTTCACAACAAATCATGCAACCTGCCCTTCAACAGTGTAATGGTGGTGATCTGCATGACATGAATGTGAGGCCTACTATGGAGGCATGACCACCTTTGAACAATGTCTCTGTCCCTCCCACATGTCCTAGGTATGTAATACTGTACATTTATGTTCCCAGAACACTAAACTGTTTCTTCATCATTTCACACAATATCCATTTTCTGTCTGTTTGTTTGACAGACATTATAGACTTGCAAGGCTAATGTAATGACTACAAAGTTGGATATGTTTTATGTGTATGCATGGACATGCACATCTTCACTGCAAAGAGTACCTACAAAGAGTGTGTTTGAGGATGTGAACCCCAAGGGTGTAGCAATGTGACCCTTACTTTGCTGGAGTTGTACATTGTCACATTTGTAAGTATGCTATTGCAACCCTGCCTAATAACAGGATTATGGGGCATGCAAGTGCCACAAGCCTGGCAAAGCAGCATACTCAATCTACCATGTTATCCCACATGTCAGGTACTGTTTTACCATAGAATGACACTATAAAGGTGATAACTTGTTACATGTAAGCATTTCTCAGGCCACTACCTAACCATGGCCTGTTGTGACTTATACGCAAGCAATAATTTATTGCTAATGGCATTATCTCTAACTGCTGCACAGGTGTTGACAGCATTCCCAAACTTCTACTCCTACACCACAGAAACACAATGTGTGAGAGATACATCTCCATTAAAAACCTTGACTTTGTGCTCTCTCACACACCTATCAGTATATATGACAATGAGTGGGGTACCAACATGCCCACCTCACCTCCTACTCCACCCAAACCCACATCACACATACCTACCTACCTATGTGGAGGTCCATACCAGAAACTAACCTAAATACCAGACACTTCACAAACAAAAATGCAAGCATGCTACACATAATACTACCTCTACAGAACACAGTACACATATTAGCTCATACACCACTGTCTCACTGGTCAAAGCCTTAAGGCAAAACACAAATTCAAACATATTAGTCAAAGATTATTGCATTGTGAGTCACATTCATTTCTCTCTGACCAGGCTAGATGAGGGAAAAGACACGGTCAGCTGTCTGTGAGGTGCCAGGATACTGCATATCACACATACACTCAAATCTGTCAACAACAGGTATGGTTATCACTACATCATAGTTCCTGTTGGTGTGCAAGACTTGAGATGTACTTCTCCTGACTGTGTGATGACAGACATGACTGAGTTCTCTCACTATGTGTCTCAGGCAGGTATGCTTTGGCTTTCAGCTGGATTTTACCTTCACCTAGGATGATGCCTCAATACAAAAGAAGTTAATTTACTTCAATAATGCAGGAAGTGTGGGGTAGATTTTCAGGGACCAGAGTACACGGTTTTAGCTTAAATAAAAGTGTTTTTTTTTATTGTAGAGGTGGGTATGAAGGAGAATTGAAGGTTGGAGTCAAGGGTAGGATTGTTTTCTGACATGATTTGGTCATCAGATGTCTTGGTGGTGCTGCTAACTGTAGGAAAGGTGGTGTTTAGGTTAGCTATGGTGTCAATAAAGTAGGAATTGAAGAGGGTGGCAAGTTTGGCTGGGGTTTTGTCTGGGTCAGGGGATGGGTTGCTTTGAGAGCCTGGATGTAATAGATGGTTAATGGAGGACCAGAATTTTGGGGGGAATATCTTTATGTTGGCTTTGTAGATGGAGGTAGTGGGCTTTTTTATCTCTGCTTATTAGTCATTTTGCCTGGTTGCAGAGTTACTTGTATTATAGTAGAGTTTAGGGTTTTTGTTTTTCTGCCATAATTTCTAGATTGTATCCCTTGTGGACATGATTTCTTTGGTGGATTTGGAATTGCCAGCTTGCATGGTTATGTTTTATCTGTTTTTGGTGGGTGGGTGCTTGCTTATTTAGGATGTCTAGGAGTGTTGAGTTAAAGAATTCAACAACCTCATAAGTGGTAGGTATTTGAGGGGTGCCCAATTTACTTTAGTTAAGTTTTCATTAAATATGGATGGCTGGAACTTAGTCAAATTTCTGGTTGATTTGTATTGGTGTTGGCCTGGGGTTGGGGAAGATTTTCGTAGGATATATAGTGGGTGGTGGTTATTAATGGTGTTAGGTAGAATGCCTGCAGTGGTGATATTGTTAGGGATGGACATTAATATCCAGTCTATTGTTGAACTTCATTTGTTATTTTTGTGGGGTCTTGTTATGTTTTGAATTAGTTGGGAGATGTTGTAAAGGTTTATGTTTTTTGAGGGGTTCTTTTGTGCAATGTCTAGTCAATCAATGTTTACATCACCTAGGATGGTGGCTTCATTAGCTATGTTTTGGGATGTCCAGGCAAGTATATTCTCTAACACTGGTATATTCTTTGCTGGAGGAATATACAGAGCAATTATACAAATGTTTTTATGATTAAGTTTTAATATAGAGATTAGTACTTGGGCTGAGGAGAACTTGGGTGTTGGTTTTGAGTAGGGAAGTAAAGCATATGGGTTCATATTAAAAACACAAATGTTTACATACCCGAACACCTAAATGCTGACAAGTCTTCAACAACATCTATCATCCTGAAGCACGAAATCCAAAATGTCGAATCGTCATGGTTGACCCTTCTGTGGTATAGTAAGTCTGCTAAGTATAAGGTAAGTATGCGATAGTTATGGACCTTAGGGTTAGGGTGCGGGTTAAGGTAAGTGCATAGATGGTAATGTATGTTAGATTTAGTGTAGGGTTAGAAGTAAGGTTTGATTAAATGTATGTGTGGATTATTTAGTTTATTTGGTTATAGCTTTTTAAGGTAAGTGTGCGATAGTTATGGACCTTAGGATTAGGGTGCGGGTTAAGTTAATTGCATACATGGTGGTATATGCAAGATTTAGTGTAGGGCTAGAAGTAGGGTTTAGTTTAGGGTTAGAAGTAGAGTTTTGGTTAGAGTATGTATGTGGTTTATTTAGTTTGTTTGTGTAGGTAGTATGTAGTGGGCGGTGGGATGGGGCAAGTATGACATTTTGAGTTTTTGAATTTCGCAGTTTAGGGTGTTCGGTGTATTTGTGGTTCGCGGAATATGTGTTGGCATTTAGGTGTTCGGGTAAGTAAACATTTGTGTTTTTAATATGAACTCAAGCATATTTGCTAGGGAAGAGTATTGATACTCCTCTCTTGTGGGGCCAATTGGCTCTTAAGCATGAGTAGCCTGGGGGAGAAATTCTGTGTCTTTTACATATCATTTCAACAAGGTTTCAGTAGCTGATATAATATCAGGGTTGTTTTGTGAAATCCACAGGTATCTTATTTCTAAGGCTTTGGAGATTTATGGTTGATAGCAAGAGAGATTTGTTAGGTTTACTGGGACTGAGGGGTGGGCCTGGGTTGGGTTGTATATCATCACATTGGAATATAATGGTTTGGAATTTTTTATGGGTTGTAGTTATCAGTTTTTTTTTTCCTAAGAATGGTATAGTTTCTGCTGGCAGTGTGATAATGGGGGTGTCTTTGGAGAGGTAGAATTTTGAATTTAGACAGTACAGAGGTATTAGCTGTGAATAAGCTAGGGTGAATGTCTGAGTAACTTGATAAATGTGGTTTATGTGTGGTGGTTGTACAAGTGGGTATAGGAGGTATGTTGGGTGTCTGGAGAGGTGTGATTATTGTTAGGAGAGAGAGTTTGAGTAAAGGAAGCAAGATCATAGTAATAATAGATATGGACATGATGGTGGTTGAGTACAGTATGATAACCAAATAAATAGGTGCAGGATAGCTAAAGTTTAGGGGATGCAACACTATATGACTCCCAGGCTGAGTCCTACCTGGAGTAGTAACACCATTGGGAATGCTTTGCAATCATAGTGCAACCATAAGTTTTGTCCCAGCTGACTGGAGAATAGCCACCATTATCTCCCCTAGCACAAAGGTGGTGTGTCAACTGACTCCAGAAAATATATACCTATAACCCTGACTAGCCATATCTGCAAGGTCATGGGGCAAATCATCACAGACCTTATCAACAAAGATATAGGCAATCTCCACACAATAGACCATACACAGTTCGGATTTGTCAAAGGGATATCATGCCTGTTAAACCTGGTGGATGTCATTGAGGCAGTCACCAAGGACCTGGATAAGGGGAAATCTGTGCATACGGCCTATCTGGATTTAGCCAAAGTATTTGACTACCCCCCACTCAGCCATCAATGACAAATGTACCCAACTAGGGCTCAACCCTTATATCATTAGAGGGGTTGTTCACTGCTTCAGTGTTAGAAGTCATATAGTCAGAATTGGGGAATCCACCTTCAATAGCATAGATGTAACCAGTGGTGTGCCACAGGGTTTAGTCATGCGTCTTCTACTGCTTGCAATCCATTTGTCTAAAGTACAAGCACAAAGCAAATGTCTGTGGCTGACAAGGTTTGCTGATGCCTGTAAACTGGGAGCAGCCATAGAATCTCCAAAGTATGTCAACATCCTACATGAGGGTCTTACTTGAACAAGTGATTGTTGCCAAAGTCATGGCGTTAAAGGCAATGCAAATATATATATTATCATTGCTTTCAGTCACAGCGATGTTACTGCTAAGTAACACATCAATAGCAACGCCTGACATGCATACGTAGGGGTGGGAGACCTGGGCACACAGGTTGACAGCTAACTTACCTTAGATCACTATGTCTCCACAGTGGTAAGAAGGGCATTCTATCATGCTCATGTAATAAATGAGGGCATTGTCTCCAGAAAAAACTAAATGTTATAACTTTCATGTACTCTTTTTTCAGCAAACCAATAGTTGAGTGCAGTAATTGGAGAGACCACATAGGTTACTCACTCACAATGGGAATTCAGGTCTTTAGCATCTGTCCATGGGGATCATTTGATATCACTTCATTTTAGCATGTATCATACAGACTACTCAGAGGTGATCTTTGTCTTGCATGTGAGGCAACCTCTGACCCTGCTGTATTGGAAATGTTGCATATCTGTAAGTCAAATGGTACACAGGCTACTCACTGTACAGACCTTAACCTGGTATGTGACATTAATACAACTTTCTGGAGGGAGAAAATTGTCTACAATTTAACATACCTTTAGAACAGACTCCCACATCATGTCAAACAGAGCACTTCATTGGCTCTCTTTCGATGCAATCTGTACAATTGGACAGTTGACAGTAATTTCACCATGGCAGTTACACCTGTGTCCCTCATGGACAGAGGCAATAGGTGCTGATTACGTAAATAAGGGTAACAACTTGGCTATGATTTTAAGGGCACTACAACCATTAGCCTAGTAAATTCAATGGTCCTGTGATCCCACAGATTGATGTAAAATGTTCTGACTAACATCCACAAACACAAACTTGACAGCAGTGAGAATAGCACCACAATTTATTTATGTCTACAGAACAAAGCAGAGCACACACACACACACACACACACACACACACACACACACACACACACACACAAACACACACCAAGTTGGCTGGAGTGACATTAAAATCCCATACCTATCTAGTC